>NC_059500.1:73242314-73316283 GCF_018139145.2 Gymnogyps californianus | reverse complement strand
ACCGCCTTGACCAGGGGCCAAAGTAGGCGAGGGGTTGTGCCCCTCGCCGAGGCTGTCCTGCCCTTGCCTGGGAGCCTGAGGTCCCTCTGCCCTGCTCTTGTCTCCACTCAGGTTTCACAGCTCCAAGTCGGGGAAGATCTACCTTCACGACGACATCCGGCTACTTTTCTCCCGCAAGTCGATCGAGGTCGACTCGGGATCCCCTATGAACTGAAATCCTTTACGGAGATGCCGAGGAACCCCTGCTACTCGCCCCGAGCCTGACCTTCTCCATCCCCCGGGGCTACTGGAGAGCCTCCAGCCCAGCACCTCGGGGAGAGATGAGTAAAGGGCCAGCGAGCAAGCACCACCTTGAAGTATCGCCCTCCCTGTGTGCCCCCGTCCTCCTGAGCAGCACAGACGCCATGCCCGTGCCCTGCGGCAGGGCTGAGATCACCGAGGGGGCTTCACCAGGAGGGGCAGGGGCTGGGGAGCAGCCCCAGCACTCCAGGGACATGCCCAAGCCTTCTGCCAGCACTGCTCCCAGCTTGGAGATGTGGCTGGAGCCGGGGGGGAGTGAAGAGTTGGGCTGGGGGCTCTGGGTGAGGCTGCCCACACTGGTCCTGGGGTTGGGAGCAGAACGTGTGGAAGAATTTGTATTTATTAGTATTTATTGTCGCTGGGAGTGCAGAGGAGGCTTGTGCGGAGGATCGGAGGTGCTGTGCTGTTCTTCCCCCCACCCTCTCAGTGCTGGATGAGGCCCTGGCAGCGGAGAGGCTGTGCTCAGCAGCGCGGGGCTGCCCGGGTTACAGCAGAGCTGTGGGGCTGTGAGGGTGACTGGGGATGGGGACACCTTGAGCTGTGGAAGGAGAGGGTGACCCACCTCTCGGCCGCGGTGCAGCTCCCATGCCAGGGCTGTGTTAAAAGCCCCGGGAGAGGCCGAGACTTGCTGGGCACCAGCTCTGTGGGGCCAGCCCCACCTCAGGCAGCTTGGGGAGGCCTGGACTTGCCCTCTCACCCCTTTAGGGCAAGCCAGACCCCAAGAAATCTGTGGCTGGCAGGGAACTGGCTGTTACCATGGCTCCTGGGGCTAAGAGACGTGGTTGTCCCATGGATGGGGACCTGGGGCTCTCTGCAGGAGCACGGGGACAGCCCTCCCGGCAGGAGCCTCCAGAGCCCACATGTGCTGTGGATCTGAGAGAAGGTGGAGATTGCCAAAAAATCAGGGCCTTGCACCATCTGCGTGCATGTGGGGTGAATCCCATCCAGGAGATGGCTTTGGGCAGGGGTCTGCTGGCAGCATGATCAGGTGCTGGAGGATGGGCAGGAGCCTGGCCTAGTCCCTGGGAAGAGGGGAAGCAGCAGAGGGCATCAAATGGAAGTCAGGCTGGACCTCCAGGAGGGTGTTTGGGGGTGATCTGGAGCAGTGCCCATCCCTGCTGCAGCCTCAGGAGCCCCGGGTGGGTCAGAGAGGTGAGAGGGGCAGGGGACAAAGGAAAAATGAGCTTGCATGTACCCCATCTGTGTAATCCCCATGACCTGGGGTCTCTGCTAGGCTCATGCAGGGAGGACTGCCAGGCTGCAACCTCACTGGGGTGGGCATGACCCTGGGACCAGGGGCTCCCTGGGACAGCCGTCATTTTAACCAAAGCCCACCCCGTGTTGTCCCCAGAGCTCCGGCTGGCAGAGCTGGGGCGTGGGGATAGGACAGGACAGGCCTCTGCCACACTTGGGGGGGACGAGGCCCCGCTCTCCCCTGCCATGGGGAGGCCGAGAGGCTCTGGCCCTGCTGGGCTGGGGGGGCCGGGGTCCCACTCACCACCCACACACACACACAGTGGGGGCCTGCTCCCCCCACGGCACCGGGTCCTGGGGTATCTCTTGCCCCATGACACCAGGGTCCCGGGGTTGTGCCCACCCCTCCCCCCTGGCACAGAGATCCCCCCGTCCCACAGCACCGGGGCCCGGAGTCCCACTCCCCCCAGGACACTGGGGTTCCCCCTCGCCCCACGGCCCCGGGTCCCGCTCGCCGTGGCAGGGAGGCTGGCAGCTGCCCGGCGAGACTGTACCGGTACTTTTCGTATTTGTTTTTAATTTAATAAACGCCCGTTTGGAAACCAAGCCCGGCCCCGCGTCTCGCCGCTCCCGGGGATGGTGGAACCAGGGGCAGCGGCCTCCGCGGCGGGACGGGGTGCCCCGGGAGGCTCACCCGGAAGAGGCGGGACGTCCCGGGAGACCTTCCGGGGCGGCGGGGGGAGTGGCGGCGGTGCGATGCTGGTGCGGGCGCGGCGTCAGCCCGGTCCTGCTGCAGGTGGGGCCGGGGGGGTTGGTGTTGGGGCTTTGAGGGAGCCCTGGGAGATGGGTGGAGGGTGGGATGGAAGAGGTTCATGGGGGCTCGGCTGGGGGGAGCTGGGTAGGGATAGTGGTATTGGGGTGTGCAGAGGAGGCCTGGGGGCAAATGGGTATGGGGGTACTGAGGGGGCTGGGTGGGAGTTTGGTTGGGGGAGTGGTGTTGGGGGACTGGGGCAACCTGGTACGAGAGTGGTGAGGTGAACTGGGGGGGGGATGGGTTGGGGGATGTGGGGCTGGGGAGGAAATGAGTGTAGGAGAAATGGATGTGAGGGGCTGTGGAGGCCTGGGGGGTGGGTTGTGGTGCGGGGGGGGGGACGACCATGGGGGTTAGTGAGGAGACTGTGGGAACTGGGTATGGGAGGTAGTGAGGAGAGCTGGGGGGAGTGAGGGGCTGTGGGGAGGAGAGTGAGAGAGTGTCAAGGGGGAGCAGGTCCTTGGGGGGAGCCGGAAGGCAGCCACAGCTGGGGAGGGACAGGCTGGTGAGGGGGGCCTGGGACCAAGGTGGGTAGAGAGGGGTGGGAGGAAGGAGTCTCACCAGGTTACAGGGGGCTGAGTGGGCAGAAGAGACCCCGCCCCACACCTTCCTTTCCCTTATGGTGTCAGAGAGGCTTTATTCCTCCCCCATACGGGGATGTGAGGGAAGGGAAGATGTGGAGAAAGCTCCAACACTGGGGTGAGCCCCCTCTACACCTGCAGGGAAGGCCCTGACACTCGCACTGATACTGGGGTCCAGGTCTCATCCCTGTGGGGACAGCCCGTGTCCCCTCACGGTGTGTGCTTGTTCGGGGTGTCAGTGATGTTTCCTGCCCTGGTATATCAGGGCCGCAAGCAGCAATCCCAGATGGGAGAGCAGGGCCTGGAGGAGGAGGGTTGTCACATGCAAGGGGCTGGGGCAGGGCTGCCCGGCGCAGCACACAGGTGTGTTTGTGCTCGTGCAGGGATGGCGCTGGGCTCTGAGGTGCCAGCAGCCAGTCTCCATCCTGTTCCTTTTCCTTTCTCCAGCGCTCCTAACAGCTGAAGCGTTCAGCGTGGCTGGCCCCAGCACCACACCGCTTGAACTCCGGCCTGCCTGTGAATATCGGGGTGCTCTTCGTGCCGCAGCAGGAGGCTTGGGTGGTGGAGAGGATGGGCAAGTTCCACCGAATCCTTGAGCCTGTAAGGAGCTGCTTTTCTTCCCTTCTGGATTCAGCAGGTTCCTAAAGCTGTAGTGAGACGTGTCCTTTGCGCGAGGATTCGGGGGATGGTGTGCTTTATTCTTCCAGATTGTGATCCTTTTGGCTGCTTGTAGACTAATTTCCTTTGGTGGGGTGTTAAAAGCACTGAGAAACCTAAATTTCCTCTGTGTGGGAAGCACGTTTGCTCTGCCTGCAGCATCTACACTGTGTAGCGTACTTGAGCTTTGTTTGCACAGCCCTCTCTAGCCTGGCTGAGCTCTCGGGGGGGTGAAACCCCAGATTAGAGGGCTCAGCCATCTAATCCACCCTTTTCCCAGGGTTTGAACTTCCTCATCCCTCTGCTGGATTGGATTCGTTATGTGCAGAGTCTCAAAGAAATTGTCATTAATGTCTCAGAGCAGTCAGCTGTCACCCTAGGTAAGGAACAGCTTCTGCGTCCTGCCCTTTTCCTTCCACTGTATCCAGGGTGAGCAAGGGACAGTGTGGGGAAGAGTGGAAATGTCCCAGACTCCATACTCAGCCCTGTCCCTGGGCACCTGGGCTTGACTGTCCTCGTGGCGTTGTGAGTGGGAGAACCCCAGGAGGTCCTGTCTGCTCTCTGCAGGCTGCGGCTGCCCCTTCTTGCTGGGTTGAATGCACCTGGACAGGAATCCATTTTTCAGATTTCAGATGTTTTCCTGTCTTGAACCAGGAAAAATCTCCCCTGTGTTTCTGTAAAAAAGATTTCAGATCAGGTTAATGGACAGCTCTGTTTATAATTTTAGTATTAAGCTTTTTTTTTTTCCTTCCCCTTAAATCTTTTATTTTTTAAAATAACTACAGTATGAAATGTTTTGATCTGGAGACCTGAGACTTCTTGTGTATTAAAATGTCAAAATGAGGTATTTTGTAGGGAATGTCAGGGTCCTTTTTACAAAGCCTTTGCATAAGGAGGTCCATTTCAGCCGATCCCTCTTCCATGCTATGCTGTTGACACCAGGAAGGAAAGGGACGACCCTGCCCAGCTCTGCTAATTCTGTCGGGAGAGAGGGGGTTGCCATGGCTTTACTTTGCTGCTTCACTAAACAGAACGTGTCGTTCTCTCCTGGCAGATAACGTCACCCTGCAGATTGACGGTGTGCTCTGTCTGCAGGTTATGGACCCCTACAAGGTACTGTCCCTGCTGCGCTGACACTCGGCATGAGTCAAACTGGCAGCCTCCTAGTGTCTCTGGCTGTGCCCAGCACGGTCTGTGTGTGCCGCATCGCCTTGGCACTGCTTGCCTGGCTCTGCTGGCTCGCTTCTCTCTGCGATGCGTGCTTCAGCCTCTGCCCAGCTTGCTGTGCTCTGCAAGGCGGGTGGGCTGAGCACCCTGTTCCCTCCCTAGGGAATGGGAGGAGGAGGGGAAGGCAGATCTCAGCTCTGGACCCTGCTTTTCTTTGGCAGGGGTATCTGTGGCAGGTTTCTCGTCTTAGCGCTTAGCATTTGCCCATCCTGCCTCATTTGGGGTCCCTCTTGGCACTGCCATCGACTCTTTTGCTTCTGCTCTCCAGGCCAGCTATGAGGTGGAAGATCCTGAGTATGCAGTGACCCAGCTGGCCCAGACCACCATGAGATCTGAACTTGGCAAACTCTCCCTTGACAGAGTCTTCCAGGTGAGCTGGGGAGGTGGATCACAGAGCTGCCAGTATCTAGCAGCATTTCTTGAAACCCCAGGGGGTCTGCACAGCCAGGCTCATACACTTAACAGCAAAATGCCCTTTGCTTAGAGGGCTTCTGTTTCAGTTGACTTACTAGTGAATCCTTGAAGATGGGTCTTGTTTTGGTTATTTTTTTTTAACAGGAGCTATTTTTCCCCTGCCCTGGGTTAGTCGGAAAGGATGATGGGTGGTGCATGCCCAGACCTGACTGGTCTGGCTGTGTTTCTCTTGAGTTGGTGACTCTTTGCTCAGGCCCAGTGATGAGTGTCCTGGCTGACCTGGTTCAGGGGGGCTGTAACCCTCATGCTGCATTTGTTGGGCAGAAACAGGAGCTGTTGGCATTCCTGGATGATGTTTGTATCTCGGCAATTTCAGTTTTGGGCACTGCCCTCCCTAGGAGAAGGTAACCCCTTCAAGGGATGTGGGAAGCATATGACCCTGCCTTATGCCTGTGGAGTTGGGGTTTTCTGGCTGACCTTGGCCCGTGAGGGGAGGTTTCCCTTCTGACCCTTGTCTTGTGCTAAGCGCCTCTTTTTTTGCTTTCTGCCATTTCTTTTGTGCCTCCCAGGAACAGGAGTCCCTCAACGCCAACATTGTGGATGCCATCAACCAGGCCTCAGACTGCTGGGGCATCTGATGTCTGCGCTATGAGATCAAGGACATTCGCGTACCCCCGCGTGTGAAGGAATCCATGCAGATGCAGGTTTGGTTCTCTGGGTGGGCGGTCTGGAACGAGAGGGAAATCTCCCCTTCCATGCAGCACAGTTGTTCTCTGTCCAGAGCTGGCAGCACTGGGCCCTCCTCTGTGGTGAGGGAAGCCCGTTGACACTTTGGCTGCAAACGTACAGCTATTGAATAAATAATTCCCATTCTTATTTTGGCAGTGGTGGCTCCTGCCTGGTACATGCAAGCCCTGCCAGCTCCATTTAAAATCCCTACTGGGCTCTGTAGGAGGAAAATCCCAGAGCTGAAGGTTTCCCCTTGAGAAAAGCAGAGTGCCAGATTTCCAGGCTGGAAGGGGAGGAGGGGGAAGTGGCCGGTTAGGTGTGGACCGGGCTGGGAGGGCTGTGCAGCGTGAGAAGCAGAACCAGCCCTGACCAGGGATTGCTTGGTGTTTTGTAGCTGTGTTCTTATCCTCTGCTAAGCCATGCTTGCCCAAGCAGGATGTAGGAGCGTGTCCTTGCTGCACTTGCCCCATGGATGGGATTTCCTCAGTGCGGCCATGGCAGGCTGGCATCTGACCTGTGTTTGCAGGTGGAGGCAGAGCAACGGAAGCGGGCAACAGTGCTGGAGTCAGAGGGGACATGGGAATTGGCTATCAACATGGCTGAGGGGCAGAAGCAGGCCCAGATCCTGGTGTCAGAAGCTGAGAAGGCCAAACAAATCAACAAAGCTACTGGTAGTGCCTTGGGCTAGAACATGTGGGGCCGGGGGGATCTGTAGCCCTCTGCACTGAGGGATGATGCTCCTGAGGAGCAGACCGCATCACTGTCTGTGGGCCAGGCTTCCTCAGCCATGCTGTTGTGGAAGAGGAGGCTTTGCATGCACAAAGTTGCCTTGATTTGCTCCTTAGAAGCACTTTGTTGTGGTTCTGATGTGCATTTTGCTGTGGTTCGTTGCAGGAGAAGCCAGTGCCATGCTGGTCAAGGCCAGGGCCAAGGCTGAGGCTATTCAGCTCCTGGTGGCTGCTCTGGCACAGCAGGTGAGCGATGGCTCCTTGGGGCAGCCACAGCTTTGGCGCTAGCACTGGGGGAGATGAAACCAAGGCTGGGGTGGCACCTGGCTTTCTCTCAGATGTTCCCTGGTGTCTTCAGCAGCAGCAGCGAGGAGTTTTGTTGTCTTGGGGCCACTACCAGCCTGGGGTGGGCTGGGGTAGGGGCACGGATGAGCTGTTGGTGGTACGTGACTCGCCTGTTCGCTGCTGAGCCTTGGCCCTCTTTCCCCAGCACGGCAACGCCGCTGCCTCTCTCTCTGTGGCAGAGCAGTAGTGAGTGCCTTCTCCAAGCTTGCCAAAGACTCCAACACCGTCCTGCTGGCTGCCAACGCTGGCGATGTCACCAACATGGTTGCACAGGTCAGTGTGGTCAGAGGGACCCCGTCTCTTGCATGAGGGAAGTGAAGGTGGCAGCCTGGCGGGGCCTGGTCCTTGTGGAGGGGGTGGTTGTGCCAGGAAAGGGGAGATGAGGAGGAATTTGGCCTGGCAGGTGGGTCCGAAATAGAAGCTGTGGGCTGGGAAAGCTGCTTCACAGCGTCCTTTGGAAACAGGAGGATCCCCGCTGCGGCAATCCCTGGCTCAGGGACCAGCCTGAGCTGGCTTGTGGCTGTAGGAGCCAGGACCCTTCTCTCTGTGCCAGAATAAGCTGGCAAAAATACGAGGCAAGCGCTGACTTTCTCACTATCTCTTTGGGGTGGAAGTTTGTCTCTTCCTTGTCCACCCCTGTGCCTCAAACAGGGCTGAAAATGGAGCAGGGGTTCAGGTCAGCTCCTGAAGCCACCGTCTCATGGCCCTGCCTGCCCTGTCCCACTCCTACTGCACGTCCAGTCTTAGAATAGAATATTTCAGTTGGAAGGGACCTACAATGATCATCTAGTCCAACTGCCTGAGCAATTCAGGGCTGACCAAAAGTTAAAGCATGTTGTTAAGGGCATTGTCCAAATGCCTCTCAAACACTGACAGGCTTGGGGCATCAATCACCTCTCTAGGAAGCCTGTTCCAGTGTCTGACTACCCTCTCGGTAAAGAAATGCTTCCTAATGTCCAGTCTAAACCTCCCTGGCACAGCTTTGAACCATTCCCACGCATCCTGTCACTAGATACCAGGGAGAAGAGATCAGCACCTCCCTCTCCACTTCCCCTCCTCAGGAAGCTGTAGAGAGCAATGAGGTCGCCCCTCAGCCTCCTTCTCTCCAAACTAGACAAACCCAGAGTCCTTAGCCGCTCCTCATAGGACATGCCTTCCAGCCCTTCCACCAGCTTTGTTGCCCTCCTCTGGATGCATTCAAGGACCTTCACATCCTTCTTAAACTGTGGGGCCCAGAACTGCACACAGTACTCCAGGTGAGGCTGCATCGATGCTGAATACAGCAGGATAATCACCTCTCTTGACCGGCTGGTTATACTGTGTTTGATGCACCCCAGGATGTGGTTTGCCCTCTTGGCTGCCAGGGCACACTGCTGACTCATATTGAGCCTGCTGTCAACCAGCACCCCCAGATCCCTTTCTGCAGGGCTGCTCTCCAGCCACTCCTCTCCCAATTTATACTTGTGCCTGACATTACTCTGTCCCAGGTGCAGAATCTGGCATTTGGACTTGTTAAATTTCATGCCATTAATCATTGCCCAATGCTCCAATCTATCCAGATCCCTCTGCAAGGCCTCTTGTCCCTCAAGAGAGTCAACAGCACCTCCCAGTTTGGTATCATCAGCAGACTCGCTAATGGTGCATTCAACTCCTGCCTCCAGATCGTTGATAAATATGTTGAACAGAACTGGCCCTAGAATTGAGCCCTGAGGAACACCGCTGGTGACCAGTTGCCAGCCAGATGTAGCCCCATTCACTACAACCCTTTGAGCCCTGCCGTTCAGCCAGTTCTTCACCTGGTGCACCATGCACCTGCTCATCCCACAGTTGGACAACTTGTCCAGAAGGATGCTGTGAGGGACAGTATCAAAAGCCTTGCTAAAATCCAGAAAAACTACATCCACTGCCTTCCCTTCATCCACTGGGTGGGTGACCTTGTCATAGAAGGATATGAAATTAGTTAAACAGGACTTTCCCTTTGTGAACCCATGTTGACTGTGCCTGAGGATTGCATTGCCCTTTAAATGCCTTTCAATAGCACCCAGTATGATCTTCTCCATAATTTTTCCAGGAACTGAGGTTAGACTAACAGGTCTGTAGTTCCCTGGGTCTTCCCTCACACCCTTCTTGTAAATTGGAATAATGTTGGCTAGCTTGCAGTCAGCAGGGACCTCCCTGGACTCCCAAGGCCTTTGGTAGATGACGGAGAGGGGTCCTGCTGTAACATCTGCTAGCTCCTTCAGAACTCTGGGATGAATCCCATCAGGCCCCATGGACTTGTGAACATTCAGCTGATACAGCTGGTCCCTTACAATTTCAGTGTCCACAAATGGAAAGTCACTGTTCCCACACTCGTGGTCCTCTGACTCAGGGGACCGGGCAGCCCAAGGTCTATCAGTATTATTAAAGACTGAGGCAAAAAAAAGCATTGAATGTCTCCTTTTTTTCTTCATCCCTGTTAGTCAGGTGACCATCTTCAACAAATATTGGTCCAATATTTTTCTTTAGACCTCCTCTTGCTAGTAACATACTTAAAAAAGACCTTCTTGTTGTCTGACACAACACTGGCCAGTTTCAACTCTAGTTGAGCTTTGGCCTTTTGTGTCTTCTCCCTGCATAAATGAACCACAGCTCTGTAATCTTCCTGCAAAGCCTGACCTTGCTTCCAGAGATCATACAATTCCTTTTTCCTCTTGAGCTCCACAAGGAGTTCCCTGTTCAGCCAAGCTGGTCTTCTGCCCCACTTGCTTGACTTTTGACACAGTGGAATTGCCTGCTCCGATACAGTGTCTTCTCCTGCCACAGCCCCGGAGCATGCAGTTTCCCCTCTCCTCCCCATGGCTCTCTCATTCCCTCCAGGCCCTGGGCATCTACACTATGCTGACCAAGCTGCAAGCTGTGAAGACCTAGGATGAGATGCCTCCAGCCCGTGAGGACCCCCAGCCTCCCACCATGGAGGTGCTTAAGGCAGAACAGGCCAACTCCAGTTAGCAGAGCCAGAAAGATCCTGGGGCAAGCCAGAAAGATCCTGGGGCCTGCCAGGCTGTGGGCAGTCCTGTCCTGCTGCCCTCCCTGGTCAGACACTCTTCTTCTTCCCTTGGTCCTTATTTTGTATTTGGATTTAAATAACATAATAAATGGTACTGGTGCTGCAGCACATTCCCCTGGCACTCAGGAGCGCAACCTGCCATGTGCCACTGAGGAGGACCATCCCTCCTAAGCAGGCTTCTGCCTGGAGCTCCTGCTGACCTGCAGGAAGGTGCGATGATCTGCAAGAGGAGCCTGGGGACCCCTCTCCGGTGGGGGGATCCCTCTCTGGGGCTGTGGGCTCCCTGTCCCACCTGCTGCAGTCATGTGCAGCCCCCACCTGGTGCCTCACAACAGTGCTACTGCCCCTGGGGTGCGCAGGGGTGGTTCCCTATAGCGTGCTCCTTGTAGCGTGCACCACGGGGAGGGGAACGACTGTGGCAATTAATTAATTAAAGCAACGTCTCGCTTGAGCTGGGGGTGCTCGGGGTCCCAACACCGAGGGAGGCGGGAAGCCGGGCGGCACCCGGCCGCCCGAGGGCGCTGCCGCTCACCCGCGCCGCCGCTCTTGGGCAGCCGCCGCGCGCGGCGCTTCCGGGAGGGGGGCGAGAGGAGTGGGGGGGGTCGGGACGGGGGTGCTGAGGGGGCATAAGGGGCGGAGGGGGAGGCGCTGAGGGGCCTCGGGGGTTGAGGGGCTGTGAGGGAAGCTGAGGTGCTGGGGAGCAGGAGGGGAGTCAGGGTGCCAGGCAGTGTCTGTGGGGTATGAGGGATGCTGGGGGTACAAGGGGGGCTCGGATGTAAGGTAGTGGCCCGGGAGCCGGGGGTCAGGGTGCTACGTGGTGGCTGGGGTGCATGAGAGATGCTGGGGTGCCAGAGAGCAGCTGGGCAGCGCTGGGAAGTAGGAGGGGGATCAGGGTGCAGCGTGGTGGGGGGTACAAGGAGGAGCTGTGCGCAGGGCAGTTACCAGGGTATGGGGTTTTAATGGGTAAAGTCAAGTCACAGGGTAGTGGCTGGGGGGGTCTGGGGAGTATCAGGGGACAGGCAGGTGTGAGGGGTATTGGGGTGCAGGACAGTGGCTAGGGATGGATACTGGGCGGGGGGAGTGGATACTTGGCCCAGGTAGAGCCTTAGGGGCCTGAGCTTACCTGTCCTTCCCCCTAGGATGCAGCAGTGGCCAGTGCTGCTCTTCCTAGCCTGGGTCTGCTTTCTCTTTTTTGCTGGTATCAGGCTCTTCATGAGTGGCTTCCTGCTCACCCAGATTGAGCTTGCCAACAGCAGTTCCTGCTCAGACCCACTCACACCGCCACCGTGGGAGAGGCAGAGCCTCCTGCTGGGCTCCTGTTGGGCACCACGGCGCTTTTCCATGGCCATGCTTGTCATCATCGATGCCCTCCGTTTTGAGTTTGCCTGGTTTAACCCAGCCAAGGTCAGCCTACTGCTCTATGAGAACAAGCTGAGTTTCCTGCACCACCTCGCAATCTCCCAGCCCCACCATGCCTGCCTCTACCGCTTCCAAGCCGATCCCCCACTGCCACCATGCAGCACATCACATTTTTGCCTTCTCTTTTCTGCATATGAAAACCCATCAGCACTGTGTTTAAAGTCAGAGTCCAGGACTCATGGCTTCCGCTCAACCCCTGCCTGTCAGCAGCCATCTACCGCCTTGTGTTTTACAGTGGGGTTGCGGGCCTTTGGCGAGGGTTTGTCTACTTTGCGCTGCGCCTTTCTAAGTGCTGCAGTAGTACGAATGGGTACCTGTCTGCTTTTTGGCCTGTTCAACCAGGTCTTTCTGCTGGGGTGATGTGTCAGAGGTCAACAATAAGTAATGAGGTTGTGCTGGTGGATTTAGTGTGGGGGGCACTTGTAGGCTTAGAAACAGGGCTGGCCACTCCCTGTATTCAAACTCATTTACAACCAGATAGTGATTTTAATTTTAGGTCGCTTTTGAGTGTGGGTTGGAGAGGAGCCAGCGTTCCAGACCATGACCTGGATCTGCCCAGACTCTTTGCACTAGTGTGGGTAACGTCATGACTCGAGTGGGCTCCCTGCTCTCATTAATTCCTTTCTTGCTGCCTCAGGAAGGAGAATGGTCTTCATGGGTGATGACACTTGGGAAGGGCTCTTCCCGAATGTGCTGGTTTTGGCTGGGACAGAGTTAATTTTCTTCACAGTAGCTGGTAAGGGGCTATGTTTTGGATTTGTGCTAAGACAGTAGAAAATACCAGCAGTAATTTAGATGATACTGAGCAACTTTATTTCAGAAAACATGTTTCTTCAAGTTTAATAAATTGACTATATTTTGCATTCTTATAATAGTCATGACTGAAAGAATGAGCTGATGAGATCTCACAAGCATGAACCATTAAACATAAAATGGAAGTATACTGAGGTAGAGCAGTCTGAAAAACAAAACTGATACTGGGAGCTGCAATAAATGAATAACTTCTGGGGCAAACAGGAGAAAGCTCTATGGACTGTTACTACTTTAAAAAAAAAAAAAAGACACTTTTCTTGCATTTTCCCTTTCCACTGAAATGAACTGATCTTGCTCAGAAAGCAGTGCAGCTGTTAATAAGAAAGTTGGAAAAGCTGGGTTTTTACCATTAAAAATGGTGCACATGTAAGACTGCATAGTAACATGGGTTGGATGCTGTAGACCTGAGATTAAAAAAGAAAGACAACAAAAAAACCCATGAAAGAAATGTAGGTGATTGGGACACTGTTAATAGCCTCTGAATTGCAGTTTAACAGATAAAGGGAAATGTGGAAAAAAACCCCTAAGTGGCAGTGTAACAAGAAGTCTGGCAGCCAGAAAGATAGTGTTGTAATTAATTGATCCCCCCCCCCTTGAATTACACGCATTAATAGTATTTTAATGAATGGCTAATCTAAAACAGTGCACGCCAAACGTATCTGAGTGCTGCCTTTGTTCCTGAAAGAGCAGCTAACATACATGGCTTCTCGATCTCATGTTTAGTGGTACATTTCTTTTACTTTTTCTTCTTAGAGAACAAATCAGGGGGTTTTTTGTGTGTGTGGTTTTTGGTTGGTTGTTGTTGTTTTTCCCTCTCAAGAGCATTGAGCTATATCTGCCATAGAAGTACCTGACAGAAAAATCTAAGCTCAGAGAAATTGTGAGTCTGGGCTCACCTGCAAGTGTTTTTAGAGGATGTGTGAAGTGAGCCAGTGGTAACAGGCTGTTGTAGGAGCAATCTAAGGGACTCTTTTGGAGCAGGAACGTTGAAAGATGCAGGGGGTGTAAGTGAAGGGAAGGAGAAAAATCCTGAATTTTACATGACTGAGGCTTTTAGAGGAGACCTTTTCATTTTTTGATTCTACTGCTTAAGTGCAAAAGATATTGCATATACTCCTGTCTAGAGCAGCTGTGTCTGGATTATGTCTGATAATCTTCTCTTGGCATAGTTCACTTTATTAGTTTGCATTTAGTGTTGTATTTGTGAAAATAGCACATATTGAATAAAAGTAATCCCAGTGAAGCAGTCTAGTTTTTCACATCAGTCTTGCATTGTTAACTTTTGTGGCCTTCTCCACCTTATCTGGAGCTCCCTACATTGCACAGTTATAAAATAGTACTCTTAGCAATAGGGTAATTGTATTGCTGTGTTGTGACAGTATTCCAAAATGGTTGCAGAATTGAAAAACAAACAAACAAAAAAACCCCAAACCAACCTGCCTGTCTCTGTGTAGATCAAAATGGAAAAGAACAGAATTGGATTCTAAAAGCAGTAGCAGAAGTACAGGTTATAACGGTAGGGTATTAGTAAAAATATAATGCTTCATGAAGAATTTGCTATGTAACTGTGCTAGTTTTGGCTAGGGTAGAGTTAATTTTCTTCATAGTAGCTAGTATGGGGCTATGTTTCGGATTTGTGCTGAAAACAGTGTTGATAATACAGGGATGTTTTCCTTACTGCTGAGCAGTGCTTACACAGAGTCAAGGCCTTTTCTGCTTCTCACCCCACCCCAACCAGCAAGGAGGCTGGGGGTGCTCAAGAAGTTGGGAGGGGACACAGCCAGGACAGCTGACCCCAACTGACCAAAGGGATATTCCAGACCATATGACGTCATGCTCAGCAATAAAACTAGGGGGGAGGTTGGCAGGGAGGCCGCTGCTCAGGGACTGGCTGGGCATCGGTCGCTTGGTGGTGAGCAATTGTTTTCATTTGCATCACTTGTCTTTCTTGGGTTTTATTTCTCTTTCTCTTTCTTTGTTATTTTCCTTTTCATTACAATTTTTTTAATTATTATTATTATTATATTTTATTTCAATTATTAAACTATTTTTATCTCAACCCACAAGTTTTCTCACTTTTACCCTTCCGATTCTCTTCCCCCATCCCACTGGGTGGAGGGGAGTGAGCGAGCAGCTGTGTGGTGCTTATTTGCTGGCTGGGGTTAAACCACGACACCGAAGAAGTTTTTTCCGCTCGTATTTCTTCCCTTCTTTTAACGTGAAGGATCTTCACACTGTGGACGATGGGATCCTGCAGCATCTCGATCCAACTGGTAAGCAGCTCTTTCCCCAGGGCCTGGATAACCCTTTATGTGATGTGGAGGTCCTACTGCAAGTTTGGGGTAGGGCTGAAGAGTTTTTTCTGTTATGGAGTGGCACTGGGCAGTCACACACTGCTGCCCGGGGATTACAGTGCTCTAGCTGGATTTCCACAGATAAGCCAGCTTTCAGGGCCTGTAAACTGCTTCTGTAAATACCTTTCCTTCATTTGGGAGAGAGTGCAGCTTGATGGGATGAGGCTACAGGTTAGACTTCTACATCTGTCCTAGAAATACACTGCCAGGATGGAGCAGGAGGAGCAGCTCTTTCTTCATGCTTAACTTTAACTGTGTGGCTGCCTGGGCAGATGGTAGGAGGGGAAGAAATGGCAGTTTCCAGAGGCAACCAGAAAGCTCTGGCACGAGGATCCTGGAGTAGAGCCCGTGCCTGAATCCCAGGCTAGTGTGTGACAAGGCTGCTCTTGTTCTGCAGTGGACAGTGGTGAATGGGACGTGCTGATTGCTCACTTCCTCGGCACGGACCACTGTGGGCACAAACACGGACCTGATCATCCCGAAATGGCTAAGAAGCTCACCCAAATGAATGAGATGCTCAGGTGATTAGTGCGGCGGCGGGGGGGTGCCAGCTGGCCTCTTCCTTCAGCCAGACTGGTGGGGTCTTCCCAAGGCATTTACAGATGCAGAGGGCAACAGGGAACACTTATTGTGCCTGTTACCATGGAGAACGGTTTTGGCCAGCAGCAGCTGAAACCCCAATGCCTATGGGGCAGTCTCAGTTGCGTAGACATGTTCATGGGGGAATGGTAGAGAACAGGTGGGTTGACCCTGGCCGGATGCCAGGTGCCCACCAAAGCCGCTCTATCACTCCCCCTCCTCAACTGGACAGGGGGAGAAAATAAAACGAAAGGCTCGTAGGTCGAGATAAGGGCAGTTTAATAAAGCAGAAGCAAAGGTCGCGCACGAAAGCAAAGGAAAACAAAAGATTTTATTCTCTACTTCCCATCAGCAGGCGATGTTCAGCCACTTCCCGGGAAGCAGGGTTTCAGTACGCGAAGTGGTTGCTCTGGAAGACAAACGTAAACAAACGAATGCCCCCCCTTCCTCCTCCTCCCCCTAGCTTTTATACTGAGCAGACGTCATATGGTATGGAATATCCCTTTGGTCAGTTTGGGTCAGCTGTCCTGGATCTGTCCCCTCCCAAGATCTTGCCCACTCCCAGCCTACTGGTGAGGGGGGCAATGTTGGAGAGACAGCCTTGATGCTGTGGGATCACTGCTCAGCAGCAGCCAAAACACTGGTGTGTTATCAACACTGTTCTAGCTACCAATACAGAGCACAGCACTATGAGGGCTGCTATGGGGAAAATTAACTCCATCTCAGCTAGACCCAATACAATCTAGTTTCAGAGGTAAGGCTGTCTTCAGGTCTTGGAGCCTTGGTTCTCAACCAAACCGTCAGGTGATGGTGCAGCTAGAGTACAGCTGAGCCTCACTCTCTCAATCTTTAAAATGGAGATTGTCACACTGAGGTTTGGCTAATGTTTGAGAAGCACTTGGAGGACCCTGGCTAGGGAATGCTGCATTTACTGTGCTGCAGATCCATGAGTTGTGCCTTTGTGTCGGAGGGCAGAATGGGATTCAGAAATCTTGATCACACAGCCGTGCCTCAGCTCCAAATGCTGTGGCTTTTGACTCTTAGGACTGCTTTAATTTTTGCTGCTGGAAGGAGTGAGTAACTTGCCCTGCTGCATATGAGAGTTGTGGTGGGTTGACCCTGGCTAGATGCCAGGTGCCCACCAAAGCCGCTCTATCACTCCCCCCCACTCCCAGTGGGATGGGGAGGAGAATCGGGAAAGAAGGTAAAACTCGTGGGTTGAGATGAGAACGGTTTAATAACTAAAGTAAAATAAAATATAATAATGTAGTGGGTTGACCCTGGCTAGATGCCAGGTGCCCACCAAAGCCGCTCTATCACTCCCCTCCTCAACTGGACAGGGGGAGAGAAAATAAAACGAAAGGCTCGTGGGTCGAGATAAGGACAGGGAGATCACTCACCGATTACCATCATGGGCAAAACAGACTCAACTTGGGGAAAAAATTAGTTTAATTTATTGCTAGTCAAATTAGAGCAGGATAATGAGAAATAAAACCAAAACTTAAAACACCTTCCCCCCACCCCTCCCTTCTTCCCAGGCTTAACTTTACTCCTTATTTTCTCTACCTCCTCCACCCCGAGCGGCGCAGGGGGACGGGGAATGGGGGTTTGGGTCAGTTAATCACACGTTGTTTCTGCCGCTCCTTCCTCCTCAGGGGGAGGAGGACTCACACTCTTCCCCTGCTCCAGCGTGGGTCCCTCCCACGGGAGACAGTCCTTCACAAACTTCTCCAACGTGAGTCCTTCCCACGGGCTGCAGTTCTTCACAAACTGCTCCAGCATGGGTCCCATCCACAGGGTGCAGTCCTTCAGGAACAGACTGCTCCAGTGTGGGTCCCCCGCGGGGTCACAAGTCCTGCCAGCAAACCTGCTTCAGCGAGGGCTCCTCTCTTCACGGGGCCACGGGTCCGCAGGTCCTGCCAGGAGCCTGCTCCAGCGCGGGCTTCCCACGGGGTCACAGCGTCCTTCAGGCATCCGCCTGCTCCGGCGTGGGGTCCTCCACGGGCTGCAGGTGGATATATCTGCTCCACCGTGGACCTCCATGGGCTGCAGGGGGACAGCCTGCCTCACCATGGTCTTCACCACGGGCTGCAGGGGAATCTCTCTCTGCTCCGGTGCCTGGAGCACCTCCTCCCCCTCCTTCTTCACTGACCTTGGTGTCTGCGGAGTTGTTTCTCTCACATCTTCTCACTCCGCTCTCTCTGGCTGCAACTGCAACTCCCCTGTAATTTCTTTTTCCCTTTCTTAAATATGCTATCACAGAGGCGCTACCACCGTTGCTGATTGGCTCGGCCTTGGCCAGCGGTGGGTCCGTCTTGGAACCCGCTGGCATTAACTTTATTGGACATAGGGGAAGCTTCTGGCATCTTCTCACAGAAGCCACCCCTGTAGCCCCCTGCTACCAAAACCTTGCCACGCAAACCCAATACATAGAGTGCAGTATATATTGTGTCATACTTACTGCATCCTTCAGGGACAAATCCCCTCTTTTTTCCTTAAAAGTAGGAGATTGCTCACACAACATGATGCAATAGACAAGTCCCAAATAGAAGCAGCCTGAAATTTGTTCCTGTTGGGAACCTTCCTTCTGCATTGCATTTTGTCAAGATCCCTGAAGGCCTTGAGGGACCAGCTACTGTTCACAGGGGACCTAGACAAGATCAGTCCACTCTGTCTCAGGGCTCTGAATTTTCAGTTCAGTTTTGAAGCATCCATTGCCCTGGTACCTGGCTCAGTTATTACAGCTCTGCATCAGCACTTAGTTTTGCTCAGATCCTTTTGTGGGCCTCACCTCTGTGGTGCAGGCAGGCTTGGTGGGGATATGTCCTCTCCCACCTGTGCTACCTAGGCCCCTGCCCAGATAGGGGTTGACCTTCCTTATCCCGGTGACAGGTCCTTGGTGGATCACCTGGGGAATGACACCCTTCTTCTGGTGGCTGGGGACCACGGCATGACAGAGACCGGAGACCATGGCAGCGACAGTGAGAAGGAAGTGAATGCAGTGCTGTTTGTATACAGCAAAACACCCCTCTTTGGCACTGGCCCTCCTGAGGTGAGAAGAAGCTGATCCTTAGCTGCCACTGCCTGAAGTGGTATCCGGGACGAAAACTGCATCCTGGGGTTACAGAGAGTAACTGTTGTTTAGATTGAGAGGGCCTGGGAGTCTGTCACCTTTCCCGAGAGAACAGTGGAAAGGCTGACACAGGATGCAGGTGACTGAAGTGTTTGGGACCCATGTTCAGGCCCCTCCAGCTGTGAGGGGTGTTTGAGTGGGGCCAGGTGAGCTGTTAGACAGCCAGGGTCAGACCTAAGGACTTGCAGCTCCCAGCAGGCATCCTCCCCTCTGCAGGGCACTCAGGGAGGGCTGAGCTGTGCCTCTGCCTTCCCCTGTGTTTTTCCCCCTCCTGGCTTTCCCAGATTCTCCTCTGAACAGGGAAGCCTCCCCCACTGTCCTCTAGCCCAAGTGAAAAGCCACGTTGCTGTGTTCTTTCTGAATTTCTGATTCCTCCCCTGTCTCTCCAGGAGCCTGAGGCCATTCCCCAGGTGAACCTGGTGCCCACTGTGGCCCTGCTGCTGGGTGTGCCCATCCCCTACAGTAACATCGGGGAGGTGATGGCTGAGCTTTTCTCTGAGGATGGCAATGCTGTGTCTGCAGCCTTGCAGCAGCTCTCGGTCTATCACATCAACGCCAAGCAGGTATGGCCTACGGTAGGCCTCCCCATTGAACTGGAGAGGAGAAGGAATGGCTTTTTAAGCACATACTTCTTCTGTTTGGTGGAGGTGGGGCAGTGACATGGTGTTATCTTCGTGGGGAACTTATTTTGAAGTTACCTCCTTGCAGTGTTTGCTCCAGTAAAAGGCAGCATTGTTTTCCCAAAAGAGAAATGGGAGATACCTGTTTAGTACTTGGTGGTGAGTGCTGTGGTGTGGAAAATACTGGCCTGGAAGGTGGCATTCGCTTCAGAATGAGAATTGGTCATATATGGTCAGAGGTGGATTTGGTTATTGGGGAGGCTGTTTCCTCAAAGCTGAAGATGACTAGGGGCAAGTTTTATTAATGGAGATTCAAGAATACAAATGAGTGTTTTGATGCTGCTTCAGTTTTGGAGGAGAAACGGTGTTAGCTAAAAAGCTATTCTAGATCAGTGACAGAATGAAAACAGTAACAAAGGACTAAATAAAAGAAACACCATGTAACAGGTGACAGTAAAGTGGGATAGAGAAGGAACAGTTTACACCAAGCACAACGAAATACAGAACCCCAACAGCTGAATGACAAAATTTGAATGAGAGTGACTATACCAGGCGTAAAAGAAGCCCAAGTAACGGAGCAGGCCATGTGCCAGGGCAAGCCAGAGCCTCTATGGAGGACGAGGGCCATAAGTTGTGGCTCTTGGCATGTTACAGAACCAGATTTGCCACATGTGATACAAGGCATGTGTCCCAGCTAAGTGCCTGCCTGCCTTTGAGGGACCCCTGAATTGCTAGGAGCACAACAATAACTCCTCCAGCTCCCTGCTGTACCCCTGGGGTTCTCAAGGAAGAAACCAAACCAGACCAGGTCCTGTTTTGGGCCCAGTTGCCTGGAAACAACCCATGATGTGCCAATTGGACACCATTGGTGCAAGTCAGTGAGGAGCTGGAGAGGATATAGAATCATAGAATAGTTTTGGTTGGAAGGGACCTTTAAAGGTCATCTAGTCCAACCCCCCTGCAATGAGCAGGGACATCTTCAGCTAGATCAGGTTGCTCAGAGCCCCGTCCAACCTGACCTTGAATGTTTCCAGGGATGGGGCATCTACCACCTCTCTGGGCAACCTCTTCCAGTGTCTCACCACCCTCATCATAAAAAATTTCTTCCTTATATCTAGTCTAAATCTACCCTCTTTTAGTTTAAAACAATTACCCCTTGTCCTATCGCAACAGGCCCTACTAAAAAGTTTGTCTCCATCTTTCTTATAAGCCCCCTTTAATTACTGAAAGGCCACTATAAGGTCTCCCTGGAGCCTTCTCTTCTCCAGGCTGAACAACCCCAACTCTCTCAGCCTTTCCTCATAGGAGAGGTGTTCCATCCCTCTGATCATTTTTGTGGCCCTCCTCTGGACCTGCTCCAACAGGTCCATGTCTTTCCTGTACTGAGGACTCCAGAGATGGACACAGTACTCCAGGTGGGGTCTCACCAGAGCAGAGTAGAGGAGGAGAATCACCTCCCTCGACCTGCTGGCCACACTTCTTTTGATGCAGCCCAGGATACATTGGCTTTCTGGGCTGCGAGTGCACATTGCCGGCTCATGTCCAGCTTTTCATCCACCAGTACCCCAAGTCCTTCTCTGCAGGGCTGCTCTCAATCCCTTCATCCCCCAGCCTGTATTGATACCAGGGGTTGCCCCGACCCAGGTGCAGGACCTTGCACTTGGCCTTGTTGAACCTCATGAGGTTTGCATGGGCCCACTTCTCAAGCTTGTCCAGGTCCCTCTGGATGGCATCCCATCCCTCAGGCATGTCAACAGCTCCACTCAGCTCGGTGTCGTCTGCAAACTTGCTGAGGGTGCACTCGATCCCACTGTCTATGTCTTTGATGAAGATATTAAACAGTACTGGTCCCAGTATGGACCCCTGAGGGACACCACTTGTCATTGATCTCCATCTGGACATTGAGCCATTGACCACTACCCTCTGGATGCGACCATCCAGCCAATTCCTTATCCATCTAACAGTCCACCCATCAAATCCATATCTCTCCAATTTAGAGAGAAGGATGTTGTGGGAGACCCTGTCAAAGGCCTTGCAGAAGTCCAGATGATAGATGACATCCGTAGCTCTTCCCTTGTCCACTGATGTAGTCACTCCATCATAGAAGGCCACTAGGTTGGTCAGGCAAGACTTGCCCTTGGTGAAGCCATGCTGGCTGTCTCGAATCACCTCCCTGTCCTCCCTGTGCCTTAGCATAGCTTCTAGGAGGATCTGTTCCATGATCTTCCCAGGCACAGAGGTGAGGCTGACAGGTCGGTAGTTCCCAGGGTCCTCCTTTCTACCCTTTTTAAAAATGGGTGCAATGTTTCCCTTTTTCCAGTCACCGGGGACTTCACCTGACTGCCATGACTTTTCAAATATCATGGAGAGTGGCTTGGCAACTACATCAGCCAATTCCCTCAGGACTCTGGGATGCATCTCGTCAGGTCCCATAGACTTCTGTATGTTCAGGTTCCTCAGGCGGTCATGAACCTGATCTTCTCTTACAGTGGGAGGGACTTTGCTCCCCCAGTCCCTGCCTTGTGGTCCATCCACTCGAGAGGTGTGGGAAGAGAGGTTGCCAGTGAAGACTGAGGCAAAAAAGTTGTTGAGTACCTCAGCCTTCTCCTCATCTGTTGTTACCAGTTTGCCAGTCATGTTCATCGGGGGAGTACACTTTCTTTGACCTTCCTTTTCTGGCTGACATACCTATAGAAGCCCTTCTTATTATTCTTTGCGTCCCTTGCCAAGTTCAACTCCAGTCGTGCCTTGGCCTTCCTGACCCCATCCCTACACAACCGGGCAGCATCCCTATACTCTTCTAGGATACCTGTCCCTGCTTCCACTGCCTGTGCATTTCCTTCTTTGCCCTTTAGTTTGACCAGCAGGTCTTGACTCATCCATGCTGGTCTCTTGCCTTCCTTTCTTGATTTCTTACACCTGGGGATCGAGAGCTCTTGTGCTCTATGGAAAGTGCCCTTAAAGATCTGCCAGCTCTTGTCTGCTCCCTTGTCCCTGAGGGCAGTTTCCCAGGGGGTCCTATTGACTAACTCCTTGAACAGCTGGAAGTTTGCTTTCCTAAAATTCAGGGTCCTGACTTTACTCTTCGCCTGACCCATATCCCTCAGGACTGCGAGCTCCACCAGTGCATGATCACTGCAGCCTAGGCTGCCTCCAATCTTGACGTCACCGATTAGCTCACTTGTATTGGTGACCATCAGGTCCAGTATCGCATCCCCTCTGGTAGGGCTGTCTATTACCTGGCTTAAGAAGTTATCCTGGATGCACTCCAGGAGTCTCCTGGATTGCCTACAGCTCGCTGTGCTGCTTTTCCAGCAGATGTTGGGGTGGTTGAAGTTCCCCAGCAGGATGAGAGCCTGCGAGCACGATGCCTCCTGTAGCTGGAGTAAGAAGGCTTCGTCAGCATCAATAGGCTCCCCTTGATCGGGCAGCCTGTAGTACACACCAACCACAAGGTTCCCTTTGTTGCCTTGGTCTCTAATTCTTACCCATAAGCTTTCAACCTGCTCGTGGCTATTCTTCAGAGACAGATCTTCACAATCTATCCATTTCTTGATGTAGAGGGTATCCTGGTTTCGGTTGGGATAGAGTTAATTTTCTTCCTAGTAGCTGGTATAGTGCTGTGTTTTGGATTTAGTAGGAAAATAAGGTTGATAACACACTGATGTTTTGAGTTGTTGCTAAGTAGTGTTTATAGTCAGTCAAGGATTTTTCAGCTTCTCATGCCCAGCCAGCAAGAAGGCTGGAGGGGCACAAGAAGCTGGGAGGGGACACAGCCAGGACAGCTGACCCAAACTGGCCAAAGGGCTATTCCATACCATATGACATCATGCCCAGTATATAAACTGGGGGGAGTTGGCTGGGAGGGGCAGATTGCTGCTCGGGAACTAACTGGGCATGGGTCAGCGGGTGGTGAGCAATTGCATTGTGCATCACTTGTTTTGTATATTCTAATTCTTTTAGTAGTATTATTGTCATATTATTATTATTATCATTATCATTGTTTTTCATTCCTTTCTGTCCTATTAAACTGTCTTTATCTCAACCCACGAGGTTTGTTTTTTTTTTTCCTTTTCGATTCTCTCCCCCATCCCACTGGGTGGGGGGAGTGAGGGAGCAGCTGTGTGGTGCTTAGTTGCTGGCTGGGGTTAAACCACGACAGAGGGCAACCCCTCCACCCCTCCTTCCTCGCCTGTCCCTTCTGAACAGCCTGTAGCCATCAATAGCCGCACTCCAGTCATGGGATTCATCCCACCAAGTTTCAGTAATGGCAACTAGGTCGCAGCTTTCTAGCAGCACGGTGGCTTCCAACTCCTCCTGTTTGTTGCTGTGGTGGGTTGACCCTGGCTGGACACCAGGTGCCCACCAAAGCTGCTCTATCACTCCCCCTCCTCAACTGAACAGGGGAGAGAAAATATAATGAAAGGCTCATGGGTCGAGATAAGGACAGGGAGATCACTCAGCCATTACCGTCACAGGCAAAACAGACTCAACTTGGGGAAAAATTAATTTAATTTATTACTAGTCAGATCAGAGTAGGATAATGAGAAATAAAACCAAATCTTAAAAACACCTTCCCCCCACCCCTCCCTTCTTCCCAGGCTTAACTTTACTCCCGAATTTTCTACTCCTCCCCCCAGCGGTGCAGGGGGACGGGGAATGGGGGTTGCTGTCAGTTCGTCCCACATTGTCTCTGCCGCTCCTTCCTCCTCAGGGGGAGGAGGACTCACACTTCCCCTGCTCCAGCATGGGGTCCCTCCCACGGGAGACAGTCCTCCATGAACTTCTCCAATGTGAGTCCTTCTCACGGGCTACAGTTCTTCATGAACTGCTCCAGCGTGGGTCCCATCCACAGGGTGCAGTCCTTCAGGAACAGACTGCTCCAGCGTGGGTCCCCCGCGGGGTCACAAGTCCTGCCAGCAAACCTGCTCCAGCATGGGCTCCTCTCTCCATGGGGCCACAGGTCCTGCCAGGAGCCTGCTCCAGCGCGGGCTTCCCACGGGGTCACAGCCTCCTTCGGGCATCCGCCTGCTCTGGCGTGGGGTCCTCCACAGGCTGCAGGTGGATATCTGCTCCACTGTGGACCTCCATGGGCTGCAGGGGGACAGCCTGCCTCACCATGGTCTTCACCACAGGCTGCAGGGGAATCTCTGCTCTGGCGCCTGGAGCACCTCCTCCCCCTCCTTCTTCCCTGGCCTTGGTGTCTGCAGAGTTGTTTCTCTCACATATTCTCACTCCTCTCTCTGGCTGCAATTGCTGCTGCGCAGTAACTTTTTCCCCTTTCTTAAGTATGTTATCATCACAGAGGTGCTACTACCATCGCTGATTGGCTCGGCCTTGGCCAGCGGCGGGTCCGACTTGGAACCCGCTGGCATTGTCTCTATCGGACATAGGGGAAGCTTCTAGCAGCTTCTCACAGAAGCCACCCCTGTAGCCCCCCCCCACTACCAAAACCTTGCCACGCAAACCCAATACAGTTGCCCATGCTGCATGTATTGGTGTAGAGGCATTTCAGCTGGGCTGTTGGCCGTGTCACCTTAGAGGAACACACCTTAATTCCTTTGAGGTATTTCACTGGTGTTTCCCTGTTGGCTCCTATTACCTCAGGAGCCCCTGGCTCATCTCCGTAAGACTTCAAGTGTGCTGCAGTGTAGCCAGCACGTCTCAGAGCAACAGGCTGAGGGCCCTCGCTAGCACCCTGTCCCTCCTAACCTTGGCGTGTTGTCCCACAGCTTGTCACAGGCAAGCCTGATATTATCCCCCCTCCCCCTTCAAGTCTAGTTTCAAGCTCTGTCAATGAGCCCTGCTAGCTCGTGAGCAAAGACCCTCTTCCCCCTTTGAGAAAGGTGAATCCCATCCAACGCCAGCAGGCCTGGTGCTGTGTAGGCCATCCTATTATCAAAAAACCCAAAATTCTGGAGGTGAAACCAGCCACGGAGCCATGTATTAATAGACTGGGTTTGTCTGTTTCTTTCAGTGTCGCTGCCTGCAACTGGAAGGATAGAGGAAAAAATTACCTGTGCTCCAGATTCCCTTACCAACCGTCCCAAGGCCCTGAAGTCTCTTTTGATTGCCCTTGGACTACGCGTTGCACCTTCATCGCCACCCACATGGAAGAGCAATAATGGGTAATAGTCCGAGGGCCGTACCAGGCTAGGAAGTTTCCTAGTGATGTCCTTAACCTGGGCCCCAAGGAGGCAGCAGACTTCCCTAAGAGGAGGGTCTGTCCAGCGTATTGGACCCTCTGTTCCCCTCATATGATTGCTGATGGGAAGGCAGAAGCGTTCAGCCTCTCTGCTGTGTATTTATAGAGAAGCAGAGTGCTTTGTCATTGTCACGGATGGAGTGACGCACTTCACTCATAAGAAAGAAGTAGCAATATGTTTATTGATATAAAACAGCAATTTAACAAAGTTTGATAGTAAATGCAACAGTGGTTTAACAAGATTTGATGGCAAGGTACACTTGATTATTTACTGCATAGAGGACAGGGTCAGACAAAACTGTCAGGGAGACCCTCCTGTTGAGTCACGAGGTTCAGAAAGGACCCCCTTGCGTTCTAAACTCCTTCTCAGAGGGGAGTTTAGGTGCGGCTGGATCCAGACTTAGTCCCAGACTTGGTCAACGGTTTGTCTAAAGGATTATATGTGCACAATCAATCCTTTGTATCACTTAGCTGAGATTTCAAAATTTAGCATGCTATTAATCACTTACCGAGAATCTGTTGCGGCAAGGACTCTCTCAACCTCGAGGAGTAACCTTGAGAGGCGTCCCTACTCAAGGGGAGATCCTGGCGTGCAGCCCGCTGTCGTGCAGGAGAGCTCAATGGGCCCTGGGCTGTCCACTATTTATGGAGTAAGATAATTGACTCATAGTCATATTTGCATACTGACTACAGATGTTAGCTTCTTCCAAATTTGGCTTGAGTCAGACATTGACCAGCACTGTGGTTAGGAGGGTGCATTGCTCAAATTAGCCCTTGGCTATTGTGTTGTTATCTGTCTCCCCCGAATCCACATGACCAGACGCATCAATTATGACCACCACTGGTGGTTATCACTTGAGTGGGGTTACAGGAAATACAGGTCAGGTTGGGGGGGGAGCACACCGCCACAGTCATTTAAAGATGATAATGTACTTTACTGTCCATTAGTTACTGAGGATATTGATCATCATCTATTAGGAATTAGCGTTATCCAGTCCTGACTGTTTAAATATTTGCACTCAGTTGTCTGAGGAAGTTTCTGGCTTGATCACATTGGTTTTGAAGAAACTTTGGCATACCAGGGAGGTCGTGCAGGCCTGGGAGAGAGCTGGTGCGTGTTTGCCATTCGTGGGCAGGGGCAGGCTGATTCTGCCTGCTCTCTGAGGCGACTAGAAGCCACATGAAGGTATCAGCGTGTTTCGGGGCTTGAGATCTACACTGCTGAGCAGCTGGATGTTTGCACAAGTGCCCTGCCCTGGTAATGCCCTCGTAAGACTTTTTTTACGACTTTGAGATCATAGCTGCCTCTGCTCCTGTCCTCTTGAAGTAAGAGGCAGAATGAACCCTCCTTAGCCTATGGTACAGTGGGTTAATGTACCTGTATTCAAGAAGAGGGAGCAGTTTGATTTGATCCACTATAAGCTCTTTAATTTGATGTCTGTCCTCAGACAAACAATGTAAAAGTTGACAGATTAATAGCTAGTAATGACTTGAACTTCTGGGGGATATTTGCCTTATTGTTACCAAAGACTCTGCACAAAAGCTCTTAGTGATGCACGATGTTAACAGAGGTGCACCTGCAGGTGAAGAACTGCGTGACTGAGAGGAGTCAGTGTGGCTGTTGGGATGGATATGTCACTTGAGAGGGATGTCACTTTGGCAGAAGGATTGTGTTTCCTGCCGGTCACATCCTGTATTTGGGTGACCAGCCCCAGGTGATGCAACTGGGGACGGGTCTGTCCTGGCAGGGGTTGGCAGATTGGGGCTGTTTCCATTCGGAAGGGGCTGAGTGAGGAAGATGGCAGTGAATTCCATTCCCAGTGGTCCCAGTGCCACTGTCTGACCCTGTGTCCCCTCTCCTGTAGGTGGACCACTTCCTGCACTCCTACTCACTGGTGGCTCATGACCTGCCAGCAGAGCAGCTCCAGCGCTTGCAGGAGCTCTTCTCCAGTGCCGTGGAGGAGCACAATCAGCTCTTGGCCCAGGTGCAGGGGGCGACGCTGGTGCCTCCAGAGCTGGAGTCCAGGCTGGGAAGCCTCATCGGTTGCTTCCAGCTCTACCTGCGGGAGGCACAAGCTGTGTGCACCCAGTCCTGGGCCCACTTCCATCCCCTGTGTATGGTGGGGGGCTGCACCCTCATTGCCGCTTCCTGCTTGCTCTGCTACATGGCCTCAGAGCTGGCCACAGCCTCTCACTGTCGGGAAAATCAGCCTGCTGGAACTGAGGGTAGCAGCCTGTCCTTGCGGACATGCTGGCCATGATATCCTTACCGTGTCTGTTGTGCCTGCAGGTTCCTCTTTGAGTCGCTGGGCTTTGTGGTGAGCAGCATGTGCCTCCTGCTGGGGATCTCCCTGGTGATGCGTGTGGACTGTGCCATCAGCACCTGGTTCAGCCAGCTTCAGCTCAGGTAGCGTTGGAGATGTGGGGAACTTGACCTGCTCATCGGCCGAGGCTGTGGTTGTCTCCCTGCCTCCCTGGGGCCGGGAGGGATACACGAGCCACCAGCAACGAGTGTCTGCCGACAGCAGTCAGGGATTATCCCCAGCTCCCTGCCTCAGCACTGCATAAAAGGACCAGAGCCAGCTGTTCTCCGCTCATTGCGATGGTGTTTCTCAGCAGTTGAGGTTAGAGCTCTTGCTGGGCGTTTGTTGGCAGCGGGAGGAGTCTGCTGCAGGAGGCCAAGAAGCAAGAGTCCTGAAGTGCTCCTCTGGAGAAACACTAACTGGAGGTCTTGCTGCTACTTTCCTGACAACTGTCCCCACTGTGCAGCTGGTCGGCTTCAGTGGCCGGCAAGGTGTCACCTTGCCTGTGCAGAGACAGTGACTCACAGGAAGGGGCCTGCTGAGGAGGGGAGGGGAGGGAGGGAGGAGAAGGAAGGTCCTGCAGCCACTTCTCTTTGTGTGCTCAGTTTTCACGCTGGAATCAAAGTGCACATGGCTACACATGCAGATGGTTCCTGGGGTCTTGGTGGCAGCTGCTCCACTGTAAAGTCAGTTGATTGCTCTGTAGTGAGGCCCCTCCTGCCCTACACTCGCTCCCATTTTCCTGGTCTTCCTCAGCTCTGCGAAGGGCAGGGGGGAGCAGGCTGGGCTGCCTTGTACAGCCTGAAGCAGGCTTAGCTTGTTGGGGAGGTGGTAGCAGGGAGAACTGTGTCCATGACCAAGAAACTCTCCACTCGTGGTCTCGGCCTGTTGGTGCCCCCATGGGCTGGGCTGTAGCAGCCAGGGCTCCCAATCTCTTCCTGAGCGCCTGCTGCCAGATGCTGGCTGTTGATTGGGAATGGCTGAGTTGCAGCACAATGTAGTGACAGAGCATTGACTCATCCCCATATTGGGTCTGATCAGGAAGAAAGGGGAGTCTGGAGTAGCTGTCCCAACTGCAAGAGTGGCCTTGGTGTGAGCTCTGGTGCCTGGGAACAGCTGCTTGAAAGCCCTGAGTGGGTGACAACTCTTCTGGGAAGTGGCTTAACCCACTGGTATCTGTGTATGTGCTGGGGGTTATGTCACCTTGAAGGGACCCCAGACACTGCAGCTGATGGCATCTGTGATCCCATATTTGGTGTTTATCTCCCTCTTGACTTTGGTTTTCTGCATGGGACTTTGTGCTGCAAGTGAGCTGCCCCAAACCTGCCCTTGACTGCTTGCAGTCAGGAGACGTCATATTTCTTTCTTTATGGGCAGAGGTAGAGGACAGTGACCGTGGTGCCTGGCCACATCCCAGCTAAATTCTCCCTGCAGTTTCGATGGGAGCTGGGATTCCTTATTGCCCTGAACCACTGTGTGGCATTACTTGGTGCTATGAAACCTTTCGTCTCTTTCCCCTCTGGAAAGAGCTGAGGACTGCTTGCGTGGGATTCCTGCTTTGATTTTTGTTCTGGTCCCATTTGGTTTTTAACTCATGCACCATGACTGCCCCTGTTTGAGTTCCTCACTGCAGACTGCTAGTGTAACTCCAGGCTCTTCCTCTCATCTGCCCTGGAGATTCCTGGGGAAAGTGTTTCGTTACCTCGCTGATCATTTCAGTTCTTACTGTTATGCCCAAGTGCCCAGTAGCTGTGGAAAACGGCTCTTGAGGGCAGGTTTAGTTTTGTATTTTGCCCCTGCGGGAGGGTAATGCTTGCTCAGATGTTTGTTAGGGTGCAATTCCAGGGAGGCTTAAACTGCTCTAATTTGGGGTTTCCATTGCGTGGCCGCCTCCTGACCTGCTGGCTGTGCTCTCCCACCTCAGCCTTGCATATCCCGTGCCCTGTGGGCATGTCCTGCTTAATTTTACCCGACACAACCAGGGACTGGTTTGTAGCTGGCATGACTCCCTGGGCTGCCTCGCTGCCTGGTTGCACGCACACCAGTACTGGTACAAGGCAAGGGGTAGCAGCATGCAGCAGGGAGCTGTGGGGGGCAGGAATGCGTCAGCCCACAATTAGATGGGCTTAAGCAGTCTCACCCTTAAAAATAGGTTATTTGCTGTATACTGTGACTCCTTGGTGGCCAGATGGTTCTCGGTGCTGAGGGGGCCATGCTGATGGGTGAGGGGTGCATCGGTGTGGAGAGGAGGAAAGGAATGGAGGTAGCAGCTACCTGGTGAATTTTCATTTAACGTCAGGTTAGTCTAGATAACACATGTTGCTAACCTCCAAGGCTGGGGCCCAAATAGGTCTTGTTGTAACCTTGTAACCTGGTCAGGAGCTTGCTGTCTGACTATATTTGTGCTGGCAGAAATCCTTATGGTCGCTAATGCTGTAGTACCGGCCCTTGACATCCCCATAGCTGCCACCCGGGCCCTGGGCTTTGTTCTCTCCCATGTCTGGGACTAGTTCCTCTTTCAATGGCTGCTGTCATGCTGCTGAGCCTTCCTGTGCCCATTGTTCGTGGTCGGAGCGCTCAGCCAGCACATGGGCATCCTCTCCTCAGCCCTCCATATCCCCCTCTGCCATCCTGCTGGGACTGTAGGCTCATGGCCCCGGGAGGCTGGGGCAGAGCAGAGGGGACAGCAGAGCTGCAGCGCCATAAAAACACACACACGGTCTCCTCTCCAGAAATGCAGTAACCTCGTTCCCTGAGTCCTCTTATAGGGGTCTAAGGGTGCAACTTCAGCTCATTTCAGCTGGGTTTGTTACTTGCAAAACTGCAAAGCAACAAAAAAGAGTAACAAAACTGCAAGTACATTCTTGTCACTGCAGAGATGCCAAGGAATGCTAGCTGCTCAGCCAAGGCAGACTGGCTACTACACCAAAGAATTCAGATTCAAGAAGACGAGTTTTCCAAGGGCTGGAGATGCTCTTGCTTTCTTTCATTGACTTTTTTAGTCTTTGCCAGCCTTCCCCAGCTGCCCTCAAGTTGATCGTTTGGCTGCCGTTCTTCTGAGTGTGCCGGGGATGACAGAGTCAATGTTTGTCCAAGGCTTGGCGACCTTAGAAGCAGGAGATGCTGCTGATACTAGAGCAGACGTGGCTGTGCTCGCTGATTTAAAACCCCAAGGAGTGTCCAGAGGAAGGTGCCCGCTGGTCCAAATCAAGGGTCTTTAGGAAACCTGGCATGCTGGGGGAGAAGGCTCTGCCTTATGTTCCCCTGTTGAGGTTGTCACTGGAGCCTGCTGGGTCTCTCCTGGAGCATTTATTCCAAGCAGTTTGTTTCTGGTCTGTGTGTCCCTTGGCTGAGTGTGACAGGGGACGTGTCATCCTCAGCGTGCTCCGCAGAGTGGTTTCATCCTGCACTCTGCAAAGCTGCTGCTCTTTGGGCTTTTGCAAGCGTTGTGTGTGCGCTCTGTGGCAGCAGCTCCTGCCCAGCACCCTGTCCCTCTGTGCAGGGGGAGAGCTCTGCTGGGAAACTTCCCTGGCATCAGGCCAGTGGCGGGATGGTGTGTCCCGTGGTCCTGGTATGGGGCAGGGGTGGAATTGTGTCCAGTTTGTACCGCCTGGAAAATGGTGACTGAAAGCCACCACCACTGCAAAAGGTTGCTGCCATTTGGAGCATCTCCCCCCTCTGATCCGTGGGGCTGGCGCTGCCTGCGCAACCATTCCAAGGGATGGCACTGCTTCGGGGAGGTCAGGGCTTGGTGTATCTCAATTCCCAGCAATTAGCATCAGTTTCCATGCCCATTTCTCCATCCCATCTCTGTCTATTCTTCCCTCAACACTCCAGGCCACTTATTTATGCCAAGGCATGGTCACGTTCTTAGCATGCATGTCTCCCCTTCCCCTTGGGAAGCAGTGGTGTTGGCATGCGGGGAGCAGGGCTGGGGAGCGCTGCCCTCTCCTCCTAGGTCTGACTTGACTCGCTATGTGGCTTGGAGTGACATTGTTGTTTTATTTTTTGTTATTAACCTCTCTGTGCCTCAGTACCCCATTTGGGAAAAAAAAGGGGGGGGATGGACCCAGTTCTGGAAAGCAATTTGAGAGCTCTGCATGCAGCGTGGTGCTACGCTTTCCTGGGTAGCATACATATCTGGCTGTTACTGCTTTCGTTCCCATTCAGCAGCTACACCCAGAAGGTGGAAGTGATGCTTGAGTCTCTGCTAGGAAGTAGAGCCTTTTTTCCTTCAAAAAAACCCAACAAACAGGCAAGTTGGCAGCACTCATTCACCCAACAGCTTCGCCTCCAGACTGCTGCGGTCCTCAGGGTCAGTGCCCTGCATCCAGCCGCCATTGCCCCACGTGCCTCCATTTGCAGCACTGGGTTACTGCTGACCTACCTCGCCGGGGTGGCCGGGGGCTGCGCCGTACCTAGCGCGTGGGAGGCAGCCGGGGAGGGGTCACTTCGTTATTAAATGACTAATTAAGTAATCGGTGGTGGGGGAGAACACGAGCTTCCAAGCTGGAGGGTGGTGCAGGGCTCCAGGCAGCTGCAAAATGGATGTCTGCAAATAAAACCGTGACATCCAAGGCGGGCGGTGGTCGCCTCCTCCTTCATGCCCCCGGTGCGGGCCGCGGGCAGGTGGGACCCCCCGGGCCCTGCCCCGGGTTTCCCCTGCGGCAGCTAGCAGTTTCACCTAGCGCTGAGGTTTGGTCCTCCTCGGTCACCGCCTTTCCGGCGGGACGGCGGCTGGCTCTGCCCCTTCTCCTCACGCTTGGCTGTTGCCTCGGCGACCGCCGCTTCCGGCCTGGCTTGCCCGCCCGCCAATCGCGGCGGTGGGCGCTGGCCAATCAGCGAGAAGGCGGGAGGAGAGCGGTGCGGGTGGTGTTGGTGGCGTTGTCCCTGGAGCCGGGCTGTCTGCGAGCCTGGGCTGCTGAGAGCCAGGTCCTGGCGGGTGCGACGGGTCCCCTCTTCCCTTCTTCCCCGTTCCCTGAGCTTCGGGTCTGCCCTTCCCGGGGGCCGCGCTGCCTCCGGTGCTGGTTGCCATGGGAACGCTGCTGCCTGGGGCTAGGCCGCAGCATGCCCGTCGTCGCGGGGCCGGGAGGAGAAGGGGTGCCGTGGTCAGGCCAGCTCCCTCGCCAGGCTGGTGGGTGAGTGTCTCTCTTGCAGGCAACGCAGTGCTCAGGGCCTGGCGGAGTGGCGGTGTGACAGCAGCGAGGCAGCTTCAGGGAGCTGCTCCTGAGGATGCGGGGTGAGTGGTGGCCCGGTCACTGTGCCAGGTGCTGGCTTGGGTCACTGCCTCAGGTCACTGCCTCGTGCCTTGCCCTCTCCTTCCCGCGGACCTGAAGTGTGTGTGGGGGAAGTACTGCTTCCTGGGCACTGGTGTTTACTGGGCTGCAGCTCTGGTGTCCCAGTGCTGGAAATAAACTTTTGACGGGAGGGGGATGAAATGTTCCTAAACTGAACTGGGCCTGCAAAGGGATTAAGGCCCAGCCTTGACCTCTACCTAATCTTGCAGGGGGATGTGGCTGAGCTTTGGGGTTTCTGAAAAAATGAGGCAACCTTTCTTGAGAAGCTGGGGAAGGGGCTCCGTGCCACAGCTATGCTATAGAGGAAGTCTGATGTAAGGGAGAGGGAGAGAGACACATGTAGGGAGACACAGCGTGGGAAACCTGTGCAAAAGGGTAGATGTGTACTGGAAGAGGGTAGGCTATTGATGCTCTTTTGGGAGAGCTGAAAGGTCTCAGTCCTGGAGGACTGCAGCACCTGGATAGCTGAGGAATGGATGTCTAAAGCAGTGTCATCCTCTGGAGAGGTGACATCTGCTGTCACTCTAGGTAGTGCAGTTCCCAAGCTGTTAAATCTCACTGCAACAGCAGCAAAAATACTTGACAGGAAACTTCTGTTGTCACAAAGCCAGGTGATGACACCTTAGCATGGATGGTTGTAGGGTTTTTCCTAGCCAGCTCAATTTCTTGTTGGGTTGGCTGTGATCACAGGGCTGCTGGCTGCCCTCCCTGCCTTGCCTCTGGAGCTTACCATCCTCTACAACTCCCTGCTTTTTACTATGGGAGCATCTGACTGCCATCGAAGGAGAAGCAGAAGGAATATGCCAGAGGCTCCTCAGGGGTAAGGAGATCGTTCTCTGTATGGGAGCTCCTCAGGGTGAGGAGAGCGTTCTCTGTGCTTTGGAGATGTGTGGTAATGGGCTGGAAGGGGGGGGGGGGGCTGTGAGCAAGGAAGCCTGGCTCTGCTGGGAAGGGCAGGAGGTGGGGTGGCTTGCAGCCAGGGATGATGTGCAGCTGTGTGGCTGTCTGCCTGCTACAGCCTGCAGGGATGGGCTGAAGGTTTTAAGGGAAATGAGTTTTCAAGGCGTAAGGTGCCGAGTCTCTAGCAAAGTTTTAGTGACAGTATAAAATGAGTGTTTTCTTTAATTATGATGTGCTGGCTTCAAAGAAAACTCACTGAAATAGGCTGCAAGTCAGAGGGGGATCTGCAGTGTTAGCACATGCTTGCTCCTGGGCAAGTGACCTCAGGAGGACTCAGCAGAGCTGGAGTCATAGCTCTGAACTGTGTGTTGTCTCCTGCATGTGATGCCGTTAACTCCACTGTCTGAGAGCTTGGTTTCCATGCTACTGAGGCCAGGCAAGCACTTTAACCCCATTCCTTCCCTCGCTAAGAGGAGCCCGTGCTTGCTTGAGATTTTCCCTCCCTCTTGGGAGGGTGTGTGCTACAGGGTACCGACCTGTTGTCTCATGGCTGTTTTTTTTGTTTTGGTTTGTTTCTTTATTTTTTTTATTTTTTCAGTTCTGGAGGCTTGTGGGGCCTGCAGACAGGATCTTAGTACTGAGGAGCTGTGGCAGAAGGTGCTGCAGGAGGTAACTGTGGAGGAGCTGCAGGCACCTTTGCACTGACTGGAGGCCCTGCAAGGAGCGTGGTGGCTGGCAGCCAGCCACCTGGGAAGCATCGCTGGTCTCTTCAGGCTCCTGAGCAACACTGAAGTAATTGGGCACAGGTGGATGCTGTGCAGCTCCCGGTTACCTGCACTGGAGTATCTGCCTGCTGGTACCACCCCTACAACTCTGGAGTGTGCATTAGCTGTCTTCTCTTAGTCTTGGGGGATCCTTAAGCCAGCTATCCCTCTTTTCCTGCTAGTCTTGTAGTCTGATTCACTCCATAGCTGGCACTTGAAGGCTTTTCTGGGCAAGTCAGGTGTTTTGCACCCAAGCCATGTGTGGGGTGAGTTGTTTGGGTGGGCATGAGCCAGCTTGTGTGCTCTGCCTTGAAGGGAGAGTGTCTGAATTACTTGCTGATGCCAGGAGCCCTGTTTAGCCTGTTGGCTGAGAGGGGCTTATATTTTGCTTTCTTGCTGTCACTGGGAGTTTCCAAGTAGTCACAGTGTGTGCCCTAGCTATATCTGCACAAATATAAATACCCACAGGTTTGCTAAAGGAGGCAGAGCTGGCATAAATACCATGCTTGTCATAAAACCCACTCTGCAAAATGTTGCTGTGGCATTTGGAGACCTGAACCCATCAGTGCTTCCCAGTTAGCATGAGTAATCCTCTCCCTGGCATCCCAGCATAGCCTAATGGCCCTGAGTGCGTTAATGGGTCCCAGAATATCTCCTGCCTGCCAGGGCCCTGGACCTCAAGGTGCCAGGCAGGTGACTTGGGCAGGCTGGAAGGGGGCTGCAAGTGTACTTTTGCAGCCTTTGTAGGGAGTAAGTTGTGAGCAGTGGGATGTAGAGGAACCTCCACTGCTGATCGGGAGGGCCAGGTTGCGTGAAGGCTGCTGAGGGGTCCCACCTTTTTTAATGCCCTCTGACAGCACTTGGATCTGCCTTGCCAGGAACCCCTCGAGGTGCACCTCACTCTGAGATGGGGAGGTGCTGTCCTGGGCCAGGCAGGAATCACTGCAGTGAGTGGGTTGTAGTTGAAGTGAGAGGGTGGTAGGACGTTGCTCCCCAGCGCAGAGAGCACTGTCAAAGGGTTTGGTGGGACCTCTGTTTCCCTGTGCCCTGGGATCAGCGTTTCCTGCTTCCCTTCAGTATTCCCTGCTCGCTCTCCTCTGTGTATTCACAGGACCCGGGGAGAGCTTGCTGCAGCAGCAGGGAGAATGAACTCCTCTCCCTGCTCAAGGCATGGCAAGTGCTTGCCAAGGGGGCCTCCGTGCCCCTTGTACAGAGCACCAAGGACTTGAAGGAGATCCTGTGCACTGCAGCAGCCTTCCTGCAAGGTTTGCGTGGAGGAGGAACTCATCTTGGCATGGCCTCCTACTGCTCTCTCGTCCCAGGGCCCCTCTCCCTGCCCTTATCCTGATTGCTCTTCCCAAGCAAACCGGCCCTTGGGGTTCTCTGGGCTCTTCCTTTGGAAGAGGACCTGGGCTGAGCCTCTGGGTCTCAACTTTGCCATTCAGTATTCAAAGAGCTTCTCTGCTTTTTCCCCAGCTAAGCCTTTCTCTGCACTGTCACAGGATTCCTCTGCCTGTCTGTGGCTTTAGGTAGGTGTCTGGGCCCTGCAGTGATCTTGTATAAAGTGGAAGGCTGGCAGGGGGCTTATGAGGATTTTCCTTTCTTCTGTCTGTCTTCTGGCACCTGCCTTGTTGCAAGCATGTTGTTCCTGCTGGATTACGGTGCTGTGGGAGCCACGCAAAGCTGTTGTGCAGCCTTGTAGCCTGGTATCACAGCAGATGATTGATCTCATCTGACTGCTGCATTCTGTCCTGCTCATGGTTTTCCCTCGCTCACTGTCTTGACAACCCCTGCAGCTCCAGGGGCAGCCAGTGCTGCCTTGCTGTGCTCAGGCTGATGTGGGGCCTTCCTGCGAAGAGGGAGAGCAGGAGCTCCTGCCCACAGGCCTCTCAAAAGCCTCTAGGGTGGCAATAGTGCTTCCAGCGGGGAGGTGGCAAATGTGAATGTGATGTGGGCATGTGAGGGTGTCCTCAGAGGGAAGTTTGAAATGGGGATTGAAAGAAAAGCAAATATCATTCATGATAAATATTCATGAATTAATATCCCAAAGCATCCTGCTGGGTAATGGCCCAGATGTGCTGGAAAAAGTCTTTCTGAGATTCTGTGTGTGCTTCCCCATCTGTACCACCTTCGCTGTGCATGAATGCACAGGTGGACCTGCCCAGCACCTACCTCTGCCCTTGTTCTGGGTGAAGGCAGGCATCTTGGTATCTGGGCTTGGAAGCTGCTATTATTTCTGCTAGATGTTTCTATCAAGTGGCTTGTTCTCTTGCAACATCATCAAACCAAAGATGGCAGCTTGGCACCATCCTGCTGTGCATTGCTGGGCATGGAGGGGATCAGGCAGGTCCCTATGGCACTGGGAAGAAAAGGGCACATACACTTGTTTGGGGACCAGGCGGGGTGGGAAGGGGAGCTGCAGAGCTGAGATGTTGAGTCTGTGCTAGGGCTGCAGGAGCTGGAGGCTGGGCATCTCCCCACTGCCCTCTCCCTCCTCCAGGAGGCCGTGGGAGGATTCTGTTCCAAGAGGATCCTGGCCCAGATCTACACCTGCCTTGACTGCTGTGCTCAGCGAATGGTAATGGCCGGGCCTTTCCCCTGTCAGTGGGGAGAGGGGAAATGCAGCCTAGAGTGGAATAGGGAGGCTCAGGCTGATGTCCATGCTGCCTCTGCATGGTCCTAGGCTGCTGCAGGAAGGCTAGGTCTTGAGCAGAAGTTGCCCTTGTGGCCCCAGCCTCCTTGGGCAAGGAGGCTGCAAAATCTGGGCAGGGGTTTTGTCTGAGTGCAAAGGGTTGCTGCAGAGAGAGAAGCTCAAAAACCAGCCTGAGGAGAGCTGCCTTTGGCTGAAGTGCTGCCCTTGCTTAGTGGGGATCATTGGGGAAGCAAAGCAGGGATTTAGATAAAGTACAGGAATGTAGACAGAGGCCAGGGGAACACCCCAGTGACTACTGGGGAAGATTGTGACAGGCTTTGTTGATGTATGGGGGAATGACTCTCCAGAATTTTAATAATGAATTGGCAGCAAGTGTGTTTGTGGACCAAGCCGCCTCTGACATCTGCAACTATTTTAAGGATCACATGCCAGGGTGGCAAGGAGAAAATTTGAAAGATATTATGTTACCTGGAGGTTCTATACTTGTACAATGTGTAGATGATTTGTTACTTGCCAGCAAGACATATGAAGATTGCTTGAAAGATACTATTTGTCTATGTACTGCTTTAGCAGAAAAAAAAGGTCACCGTGCATCTCTTTCTAAGCTTCAGCTGTGTCAGCAGGAAGTAAAATATTTAGGATTCATATTAAAAGAAGGATAAAGATTAGTAGACCCAGAACGGGTCCAGGCTGTTGTAGAAATACCTCGACTGGTAACAAAGAAACAACTGCAAGGATTTTTAGGTGTAGTAGGATACTGCAGACCCTGGATACCGGGGCTAGGGGAGTTAAGTCATTGACAGAAGCTACCAAGGCAGAGGAAGTGGAACCTATACGTTGAGGTCCAGAGAGAAAAAAGGCTTTCCAAGCTATAAAAGGAGCTTTAGCTTCTGCTCTGGCATTGGGATTGCCGGATTACTCCAAGCCCTTTGAACTATTTGTGCATGAGAACAAAGGAGTAGCCAGCGGAGTCCTTACTCAAAAGCTAGGTCCACATCTCTGCCCTGTGGCTTATTACTCAACTGGATCCTGTAGCGGCAGGGAATAATTCCTGTGTTAAAGCGATAGCAGCAACAGCGACTATCATAAAAAGGAGCGGACCGTTAGTCCTGGGTCACCCAACAACCGTGTATGTCCCGCATGAAGTAGAACTGATTCTTAAGCAACATGCTACACAAGCATTGTCCCCACAAAGAGTGCATTGCTATGAACTAATGATTTTAAATGCGGATAATATTACTTTAAAAAGATGTAATGTTTTGAATCCAGCAACTTTATTGTCTGCTTCCTCCGATGGTGAGCCGCATCATGATTGTGCTAAGGTAATGTTTCACTCCAGCCACCTACAGGAAGATCTGCAGGATCAACCTCTAGAGAACTCTGATCTAACCCTTTTCACCGATGGATCTTCATATTACGTGAATGGAAAACGACACACGGGCTATGCAGTGGTGAGAAACTTAGAGGTACTTGAAGCAGAATCTCTATGACCCTCAGTGAGTGCCTAAGGGGCTGGATTAACTGCATTAGCAAGAGCAGCCTGGTGGGGACATAATCAGCGGGTAACTATTTATACTGATTCTAAATATGCTTTTGGAGTGTGTCATGCAATGGGTATGCTATGGAAAGAATGAGGGTTCCTTACTTCAGCGGGCCAGCGAAATTGAAAGAAATAATGAATTGGCAGATAAAGCAGCTAAAGCTGCTGCCCGCCAACCTATACATGAGTGTACCACCATAACAACTCCCTCTGCTGATGATTGGCCAGATATCAATAATCCAGCCCAAATATATGCAGAGGTTACTCAGGACGAATGGACTCAATGGGAAAATTGGGAGGCTGTGAAAGATGAAACTGGAATTTGGACTATTGGGGGAAAACCCATTTTTACCAAGAAAATATTTAATGACTTTGGCTAGGTGGTTTCATGATAAAACACATGGAGGGATGACAGCAGTTGTTAACCAGATTGAGAAAATGTGGGTAGCCCCCAGAATACATATGGCAGTAAAAAGGATTGTGAGTTGGAAGTTTTCTGATGCAAAACCCAAACAGGAGGTTGGAGGATGACCATGGGCATACTTCCCATTCCAAAGACTGCAAATTGATTATGCTGACATGCCTCCCGTGAGCAGACTTAAGCACCTGCTGATAATCATGGATCAACTCTCAGGATGGGTAGAAGCTTTTCCCACCAGGAAAGCTGATACTGCGAGAGTGGTCAAAGCACTCTTGTGGGAAATCATTCTCAGATATGGAATACCTGAAACCATAGAATCCGATAGGGGTTCTCATTTTTCAGCAGGAATACTAAACAATATCTATAAAAGTTTAGGAATACAGTGACAGCTATATGTTCCATATCATCTGCAGTCCTCAGGACAGGTGGAAAGAATGAATAGAACTCTTAAAAATAAAATTGCTTGAACTTGTAGTCAGGTAGGTTTGAAATGACCTAAAGTTTTAGGAATAGTGCTATGGAATATTAGAAATACCCCTCGCCAACCTCTAGGGTTGTCACCAGCAGAAATAGCATTTGGCAAGTGTGTGAGCCGGCACAGGCAGGACACAGGAACAACCACAAAACCACGGATGAAATGCAAAGAGTCAATTTATTTGCATTACCTCACCAACCAGGGGATCCCCGAAGCAGCACCTGGGCAGAGGCACACAAGTGGGGGTGCAGGCACTGCAGAGCTCGGTCCATGCTAGAGGATCGCTGAACCTGCTGTTTGCCCCTGTTTTTCAGGGATTTGCGCAGGCGTAGTTTACCACTGTGCTTTGATCTTTCCCACAGCAGGGCAGGAATCTCAAGCGTGTTCGATAGGGTGCCTCTGAGTCTATCACAGGCCTATGTTATCTGAACACAGATGTTCTACTTGCCAAACACACAAGGATAGACAACAATTAGTATGATATATGTGTTTTTCTACACCCCAGCTGCAAGTCACTTGAGCGTGTTTATAATCCTCCTCGCCAATCTTCTGTTATTTTCCCACAGCAGGCACTTAGCTGTACCTGGGACCTTTGTCCCCACTAGGACCAGCCTCTTAGATGGAGATGAACGAGTTACCAAATTTGTATTGGGAATACAAAAACATCTACAAGAAAATAGGGCACAAGCCAGATGGCTTCAACCAGTACCAGCTGGAATGCAAGTACATGATATCCGGTCTGGAGAAGCAGTAATAATAAAAGTCCACTCTCGCAAAACAAAGTTGGACCCTAAATGGGAGGGTCCGTATACTGTGTTATTAACTTCTTTCTTTGCTGTAAAGGTTGCAGAAAAGGATAACTGGATTCACCACTCATGTTAAATGACTGCCCAAAGAACGTCAATTAGATGGACCACCATTGACCCCGCAGGACTCCATCAGTCCTACCTTGGAGATTGAAACCAGGACCATTCGAGCTTACAAAGGTTGAAGGAATCCCAGAACCATGTCATTTTTGTTTTCTTTCTAGAGCCACCTGGACCAGGGAGTCACCCGCTGCTTGGCCAAGTGGACCATCAGAGACCGTAAATCAAGGACAGTGTCCTATTTGGTGTATTCACCATCCTTATAGAGTGGCAATCACTCCAGGCTCAGTTTCAAGAGGGGAAGGTTTGAGATGGCATCAGCATGGTTGGCTTTGGTTATCCTGCAATAATTGTGGCCCATGTCATCCTGGGTGGTGTATTAATAACTGTTATAAAGGTCATTGGGAAAACCATCATCAAGGTTGGGGCTGGGGAAATATAACCAGAAAAGGTGCAGCTGAATACATAAACTGGTGCTGTGCATGTAAGTGGCACCAACTGCCCAGTGAAGAAGAGTTAGCTGCGAGACTCAATGTTTTATTATTGGATTAAGATTGTCTTAAGATTATCTTCTATACCTTTTTAAGATAGGAATAGAGTGAATTCTGGTATTAACCCTTCTTTGTATAGGTGTGTTGTTTTTTTTTTTTCTTTTATACATTTGTTTGAAAACAGTGGGCAAACCATCGCCAAAATGGGCTCAACCATGCGTCGACAACCCCATTCTGTGAGAGTTATTCTCAAAACTGTATTAGTACAATACCTTTCTTTACTGCTTTTACTAATATCCCCTGCTCTTAGTTATAAGGAACACAATTCCTTTGTGTTGTTGGCCCATCACGTGGCCAACCTAATCTACCTGCGAAGGAGCCCAAAGTGCATACAACCCCCCTGAAAGTGGTTACAAAACTTGTTCTCTGGATGGGGATTATCATCATGGTTTAGTAGTTTTAGTTCATTGCTAAAAAGTCTTTTACCTGTGGTTATTGTGCTTCTGAGAGCCTGCTGTGCTTTTACTTGTATTGTTTACAGAATATGCTTATGAAATCTATACAAGGGTATCAAAGAGTCCTCATACAAGACCAACTATAGATGGGCAGGGATGCCCCAAAAAAAACAAAGGGAGGACTGTTATAGGAGTTTGATTAACTGTATTCTTCTCTCTGAATAGTCTCGTTTAGCATTAGTAGCTTAGCACTAGTAGCTAAAGTAGTTGAAGCCTTAGGCCGCAAGAGCTGACCGAGAGTAAACTTTTTGATAAAACTAATGCTGCTAACACAGAACTAGCTGAATCCGGCAGATGCAAACGCAATGAAGAAGATAAGGACCAAGGAAACAATTCCAAGAGAATGAGGTAACTTCAGAAGAAGGCTAGCCCAGTGACAAAGAAAACCAATAAGAAATCAAGAGACCACTGACCAGAATTAAGTGATTGGACTTGGGGATCAAGTGCTGGGTGGTACGGGTATAATTGAGGGGTGCGATCTGGGGTAGGGGTCCCTCTCCGGAGGCACCCAGCTCGAGCTGTAACCTGAGAACTAATAAAAGAGGAATTGGAAACCTACATTAATGAGCAGGATCCTAGGGTCGGACCCTGTTATGGTGGCCGGCATGCGTAAATCCATAACAGGAACAGAGAGGATTTCCACAAATTTTTCCTGGGTTGCTTTGCTGTCTTCAGCAGAAAGGACTCATGTTTTAGACCATGCTTATTTGAATGCCAAGGGCTACAGTAGGGCTACTAGCAATGTTACATACTTGAGATGCTCCTCTGGGGCCTGGTCAACTCACTGCCCTGGAGAAGCAGATCAAAACTATTGTCAGAGGAGTAATCAGAACCCTACCTGCAACCTGTGCCCTGAGACAGCTTGGAGGTTTCTCTTCTTCCTGCCCAAACCCAAGCCTGGTATAGCCAACTTTCTCCTGGAGAGGGTCTGCTTTCCTAGAACAGAGGTGCTGGAGAGATGGAGGAATCCCAGGAAGCAGTGTGTCTGTACCTAGCAGTCCAGAGGCCAAGTACAGAAGCCTGTCAGGGGAGAGGGGAGCAGAGCGGGGAGCTGTATGTATCGTGAGCACAGCCAGGCATGGCTAGTGCTGCTCCCAGGGGTGACCCCTGGGCACTTGGTGTTGTGGAAGGTGGCAAAGCTGAGCTACATGAGCATGCGGACCACACCCGAATGAGACATAAACAGCACATGGCAATAATGGGATAGGATTGTGAGGCTATGATAGCACAGGAATGTATATAAGTTATAGAGGCTGTTAATATGTTTTGGAGGGCTTTAAGGACTTTGTTTAGCTGCTTAAAAGTAGTCATTCATGATAAAGCAGAACTCATAGCTTGCTTAATGCCTTTGTTTAACATTGACCTATTCCCTGATCGGAGGAATAAGAAGATTCGGAAAGCCCCAGAGCCAGTTTGAGCCAGGAAAAGGAGACATAGTAACAACTAGCCTAAAAAAACCAGGAAAGAACCTGCCTAGAGAGGAGAAAAAGGACCCAATGAGAGAGAAGACAACCCCAGACCCGAATATTACTATTGGACCAGACTATGGTGTGAGGGGCGGGAATTTAGATTGCAAGGGTATAACTGCCCAGGGATTTTAGTGTTTGGGGTCCCTCTCCAGAGGCACCCAGCTTGAGCTGTCTAAATTTGTGCACCATAGACAGAATAAATTATGCTTTTTATTTTGAAGGCCTTGATTAGAGATTCTGCTTTGGGGAACCTAGGGTCGAGCCTGAGGGTGAGAGTGTGTGTGTGTGTGAGGAGTCAAAAGGGGCACCCATCGGCTCACTGGAGTCGCCTGCTGCCAAGGGACTCGGGTCCTAGCAGTTAAAGTCTCGGGTGGTGTGTGTGCAACTCCTTGATTGGTGTGTGAATGCTCGGGCAGCGGCTTCTGCCTTAACATTGGGCCAGCCTCCCCTGTTCAGTGCTCCAGCTGTGCTGACACACTGTAGGGGCGTGAGCTTCGCCAGGATCTGCCAAACCTGCTGGTCCCAGTCCTGACCGAGGCTCCCTCCCTTCGGGGGTGCAGACCTGCCTGCAAGGAAAACCCCAACCCGTGTCCAAACAGAGGTGTGGCTGGCTGTGCCACAAGGCTGATGCCTTCTGCCTTGGCTGCCAGCCCCAGGGTTAATTAGAGCCTGTGACACAGCAGGGATGGTCTCTTCCCCATTACGCCACCTCTCCTCGTGCTCACCTCCCTCATCTGGCTTCTAAGCTTCTTTTGCAACACTCTGCAATCTACAACAGCGCTGGGGACCTGCTCCTCCCCTGCTAAGGGCTGAATCCCCCTTCGTGTCTTGCAGGTGACCCAGCTGCTGCCTCCTACCTGGTACAGGCCCTGTGGAAACTGAACTGAAAGCAGGAGGTGGCTGCTCACTGGCAGAAGTTCTCCCAGAGCCCCGCTGGAGAGGATAGGCAGCAGGAAGGGCAGAGAAGGTGTGTAGAGGGATGGGTGAGATCTCAGCTGGTCACACAAGAGAGCTCCAGCAGCATAGCCCGTGTTTCAAACTTTGTGGACAGTTTAGCTCAGCAACTGCTAGCCTGCACCCACAGCTCAAGTGTGTCTGAGGAGCTTCCCTCCATGTCTGCTCTGAGAGACCACGGGCTGTGGCTCTGCAGGACTCCCCAGGGCACAAAAGAGCTGACACGGAGCCAAAGCCTGGTTCTGTGATGGCGAATGGGAGGACAGAAGCTGGGGGCTCTGCGCAGCGCACGAAGAGTGAACTTCCTAGTCAGACCACGGCAAGGGAATGCTGCAGTCAATGCTGCAACACTCCCTTCTCTTTCAGGCCCTTCCCTTTGTATCTGGTTTTGTGTCTGAAGCAGGCGACCTTCCCACACAGTAAATCTCTTGCTAGAAGCATACAGGATTACCTCGGGACTACAAGCCGGGACCCCTTGAGCTAACCCAGTCAGTCTCCCCATCCCCACCTGCTGCAGTCTCATTGCACCAGGCTGGCATGAGGCCTTTAAGGACTCCTCCAAGACTCAAAATTACTCTTGGATAAAGCTGGATTCCCAAAGGACTGAAACAGAATAGATCTCCTTTTCTAATAGAGCTGAGGCTTTTATTTAGTTTTTTTACTGTGTCCTTTTTCCAGAGTGAACCTTTGCAGTCATGGCCTTGATGCTGTCTGGAGCTGCTGTGAGCCTGTGGGCTATGCCCTGGGTTCGTGGGAGATCAAGGGCAGAGATATCCTCATTCCTTTTGAAGTTGACATTGGCTGTGCCACTGTACGCAGCGGGGCCAGCTCTGTGCTCCCTGCTCCAGGGAGCTGGTGTCAGAGCCAGATGATTTCATAAAGCAAAGGGTTTGTCAGATCATCTGTCCTACCTGTGCTTTGTATACTGGTGCTTTACTCGGTCACCGTAGTTTGGAGCCCAGAGAAGTGGTTTTGGCTGAAGCACGCAGCTCTAGGTCTGACTTCTACCACCCTGCACTAGCCAGGGAAGGTGGAAGTGTTGGGAGTCGTGCCTGTGTGTCCCCGGGGGGGTGGGTGGGGTGTCTGTGCTAACCGCACTACGTGGCTCTGGGCCCCTTTGTGTGACAGTGAGCAGGGGTGAAGGGGCACCTGCTCCTGCCTGGTGTTTGGTGCAGCTAATTTTGGGTGAGGAAGGTCCCACAACCACATTAGCCAAGCTTTTGGCAAGCCTTGCCTCCCACAAGAGGGAAGAAATGGTTGGGAACTGCAAGGCAAAGGGTGAGTTGAGGGAGAGGAAACAGGAGGTGACAAAGCTCAGGAGAAGTGTGAGGTAGGAGCCCAAGGGGCCTTGAGTGGGCTTTGCCCTATAGTTCCTTCAGAAAAAATATCTTGGAGAGCGAGGGATGAACAGAGGGGATTGAAAACCCAGATGTTGGGGGACAATGCCTTGCTGGGAGAGGTTAAATTCAGCAGAGCCAGACTCCTCCTGTTGTCCCAAAATCGGGGTTCTTTTACCTGGTGTGCAATAATCCAATCATCTCACATACAGAGCCGAGATATTTATTCCGTGTTTGCGCAAAGATGGGTGCTAGGTGGTAATTCCACAAAGCTAGCACACCCGGTTAACACACAGTGGACATTTTATACTGTTTGACCATTTGTTATCAGGACAATACTGTTTACATGTAATCTTTCAAGATTCTTATTGATCCTGGTAGTCCTCAGTTCCATTTAAAGGTAGAGAGTTTCCTTTTTCTACCACGTATGCTCAGAGAGGAAGGGGCTTCTGTGAGTAAGGGGCTTCTAGGTTCGTGGGTATGATTCTAAGTATTCTAATGGGATGGTTCATTTAAAGGGTAACTTAACTCCACAATACTGCTGAGTCTGTTTCAAAGTTATCTAAGTAAAGTTGATTGATTGACTACTGTCTGTTTGCATCTTCCTTCAAGATGCACCAGATATACCAGCCTTCAGAACATCCTGAAGTGATCAGCCGTCCTTTTGTAATCCTCTATATACATACAAGATAAGATTACTTTACGTGTGACAGCTTACGTATTACACTCCAGGCTGGGAGAGCCCCACAGCTGCTCTTCTCAGTCCCACCTTACTGCCTGGACTTTAAAAAAAGGAGGGTAGAAGAGAGGAGGCAGGGATTAAGTACTAGTTGGCTCCTTGGAACAGAGCACCAGGTAATTAAATTATTCATAAGCACCTCAGAGAAAACAAGGGAGTACCTGCCAGTGCCAGATGGTTGAGAACAGGCATTGGACACATCTGATTCCCCCTGATGCGAGCAGGGACGGGGCTGCGGGTGCAATGCCACTTGGCTCCAGCAATGTTTCTGGCCCTAAGGAAACACCACCCAGGTGGGGATGCGAATGCCCCAACGGACAGGGAAGCGGTGCTTGGAGGGCAGCGGATCGTGGAGGGGTGGCCAGCGGTGGTGGAAGAGCTGTGGGAGGGCTGTTTCGGGTGGTTCGAGGGGAGCTAGAGCTTGAAACCCCTGGCGGGGCAGGGTCTGTGCTGGGACGAGTGGCTGGGAGCATGAATCCTGCGGTGGGGCAGTCCAGCCCTGCCAAAAAAATCAATCAGGGAAAAAACCTGCCAAAAAAATAAATAAATCGGGGAAAGGAGCCCCGCGGGTACCTTTGGGTGGAGAGGAAGGGCCGGGTCCCCGCACACATCCTTTCACCCGGGGGGAAAGGAAGCCTCTGGAGCGCGTCCTCCCAAAGCCTCGCCGGGGCCGCCCCCGACAGGGCCAAACCCGCCCCACTGCCCACGCGCGCAGCCCCGCCGGCTGAGCCCAGGCGCGCCCAGCGCACTCCGGCTGCTCCCCGAGCACCTGCCTCCCGCCCCTCCTGATTGGCTGCAACCCTCCCTGCGCGTTTCCTTTTCCTCGGGCGCTAGCCAATCGCGAGGCGAGGCTAGCCCGGATGGCCGTCGTGGTGGGACTTTCCGCCTGGATTTTCCCATTGGTGGATTTTTGCCATTGGCTGCCCGACCCGTGTTGCTCTGTAGAACAGCCACGGCAGGGGCGGCGCTGCGATTGGCTGACGCGTGTTGCGCTTGGCTCGTGACGATTGGGAAGGGAAAGGAGAGGGGCGGGGCGGAGGAGGGAGAGCGCTCGTTCTTTTTTTTCCTCGTCCCCTCGCTTCCGCCTCCCCGATTGGCTGAGGCGCTGGCCGGGCGGAATTTCCGATTGGTCAGCGCACGCTGTTGCTAGGCAGGTGAGACAGTGCGGGGCGGAGCTTCCCCTTTCGATGAGTCGGCTCTGAGGTTCAGTCAGCGTGAAGCGTCCCGACCTGCTGCCACCGCCGCGAGCCTGCTCGAGACCTGCCGTCGCCTGCCATCTCCCCTCGCTCCTTTCCCCCCTCAGCGCCATGGCATCAGGATCCGAGTAAGTGTGGGCTGCCCGCTGGCAGGCCGCGGCCTAGGCCCGGCCGCGGTGGTGCTGGGCCCGGCTCGGTCTACCTCTCCTTACCTCGCCGCGGCGCTGCCCGGGCCGGGCCCGGCCCGGCGGCGGGCCCGATCCGGCCCCGATCCCGCTGTGTCATGCAGGCTCTGAGGAGGTGGGGGTGGGGCCGGGATGGAGATGGGCCGCTCCTCGCGCGTGCTCGGCCAGGCGCGTGCCCGCAGGGAAGCCCCGTGCGCCGCTGCCCCTCCCGCCTCCCTGGGAAGTGTCGAGTCATTCGGGGGGGGGCGAGGCCTGGACAAGCCGGGCCTCCCGTTGGGCCCTGGCCGTGCCCCTGCCCGGGGCTGTCCCGCCTGGGCTAGGCCTCAGCCAGGGAGGGCTTTGTCTGTCAGGTCCCGGAGGGCCGGGGAAAGCAGCGGAGTGGCTGGCGGGGCAGCGAGGGGGGAGAGGTATGCCCCGGCCTCCTCCCCGCAGGCCCGCAGCGGCCCTTGGGTCAGAGATAGAAGTGACTTGGCATTAGAAGAGGCAGATATGTTGTGCCAGGCTGGCCTCTGTGGCAGCTGAGGCAATCGGCTATATTTTCGTCTCTGGTGTCTTGCCTCACTCTGTTTCAGTTCCAGGCTGAGGGTCATCTTTTGTGCTCCTCAAAAATGAGTTGAGTAATACTGGTCTCTCAGCTCCCAGCCCACGTGCACAAGCCACTTCATTGCCCCTTGAGAGGAGTAAAAACCTAAAGATAAATTCCCAAATCCAAGAATACTTTAAGTGACTTGTTGGCCTCACCAGAGGCACTTTCAGTCCCTTTAGTGTCCGTGGTTTATCTTCTCCTTTTCTTTTGCAACTCCTGCAATTTAGACCTACTTGGTCCTACTAAGTCAGTTCCAGCAAGGTGTGCCAAGAATTTAGTGTCTGTGGTAGAGCTTGTGATGGAAGTGATGGTCTCAAAGGCATATTTTGAGTCTGAGTGAGGTGAACAGTGTCTTTAAAAAGAAATTTCTACTTTTGCAAATTTGTTCTCACCACATAGGAATCAACAAAAGTTACTCTGCAACTGGAAAACAGTTACTTTTTAGTTGCAATTTTTGGGTCAATGCTGTTGGCAGCCATCTTGATGAATTGAGCTTTAGCACAGAGAGTAGCATTGCCAAGAGCTAATAGAGTGTGATTTCTGAAGAGATTCTCGTTTTCATGTGCATATCTGTCTGAAACGGTGTTTGAGAACTTGGCCTCTTGAGCGTGGGTATGAACTCACTGCTTGGTTGTCATGTGCTGTTCCAGTAAGTGGGTGCAATCATCAGATATTTCACTCATTTGCTTCAATGGATAAAATGTTTTATGGATTTTTTATTTTTTTTTTAATACTTACCTGGGGAAAGTAGTTCAGTCTGTAACATGGATGTTCAGGTTCAGGGTGGTAAGAAACCGCTGACAGGTTTTATCTAGGAAGCGAGTTCATGAGGGTATTGATAAAAAGGCACACCAGCATATAGAAGGCATGACTGTTTTCACTTTCGTTACTGAAGCTGGAATCATTTTGAGTCGGTGACTTTTCATTGTATATTTAGCACAGACTTGCAGGAACAACTTAGTTCCCTACTTTATGTGGAGCTTTGGAGACTGGTAGTCGTTTTCAGAAGAATCAGTGATCAGTAATTACTTTCTGCTCTCACTCTTCATACTGTCCACCACAATGCATAGCCTCTGGACATTATCACATGCTGAACAAGGGGAGATCTGACACAGAGAAAAACGATGAAGTGATGTAAGTTGTAAAACATCCCTCCCCACCTCTTCCCTGTGTCAAATGGGGCTATTGGACTGCTTTACTGAGAGAGAAAAGGGGGCTAAGGATGGAAACTAGGAACCCATTATTGTTGGTCTTTAGGGCTAGTACATATTTGCTTCAATTTTATTGATGTCTTGCGCTTTATATGCAAGTTTGGCCATTAGCTGTGCCATTATGTCCTCGCTTCTGGCCTCTGTCTAGGGGCAGGCTTTTGATGCAGGCTTTGAATTTCCTTTTAATTCCAAAACAGCTCTAAAGCTACATTTTGTGTTCAGTTTATCTCTTTGTTGAGTTAGTGAAAGAAAGGAGCAAGAGGGAAAGTGTGTGAGGGAGCTGACAAAAGGGGTGAGTAGGGGAGATGATCTAGAGAGCACCAGGCTCTCTCTGATGGGAAACTCCTTGAGGAGCTTTAAAAATTACCTAGGTTAGCTGTCTGTCCTGCCCTTTGCTGAATTTTACCAGCACACGTAGGAAAGTTGGCAGGAGAGAGCCCCAACCCGTGCCTTAGGCTTTCCTGCTTAGTATTTTCAGTTCAGGCTCTCTTTTCCTGATGCATAGATGTCAGGGATTGTCTGAGCGTGGTTGAGGTGCACAGACATATTTTGCTCCATCATCTCAGTTACAGCATGAGGAACCCCCAGGAGAGATGCAATAAGGGCAAATGGTGATAATAATATTCTAAATTGCTACTGGAAGATGGGTAGTGCTTGTCTGTCAAAGTCCTTACCCTTGTCTGTAGGAGAAATAACATCACTCTCCTGTGTAGCTGTCATGTAATTTCTTAACACCTTTGTTTCTTTGTCTGCAGAACTGTCAGGTCAGATAACTGAAGCTGACCCCACGCATTTAGATGTCTGCATGCTGTTTCTTGGAGACCTTTATTCCATTTTTAATGCCTCCAAGCTTTTCAATTGCTTTAAGTGCAGTAATGTACTGACAACATTGATCCAGCTCTCGCTTCTTACTTAGGAAACTGCAGATTCAGTTCTTCAGTACTAAAACTTTTTTTCTCACATTCAGCAGAACTAAGTGGACCTCTTGCTGTGCTGTTCAGCACTGCTGTGTGTTGGAAGGTATCTGAACTTTTTTTCCAGATTTATACGGCTTTTGGTTTATTGAAAGTTTTGGTCCAAAAGCTTCCACTTGCTGCTCAGTTCCTCTTCCATTTATTTTTATCTCATATCCCAGACCATTTTTTAGGCTGCACAGCAATCTCTGCATCCTGAGGGACAGCCACTCAGTTTCAGTGACAGTTTATATAGCCAAAGTCTGGCAGCGGTTTCTTATCAAAAGGCCTTTGGATCCACATCTCATGTGCAGAGGGGTATGATTTACATTCACACTTTGAACAGGCTGAATTGTTTCTTTCTGGTGTCCCTTAGCTCAAGTTTTACAATCTACCTGCTAAATTAATTTCCAGTGTCCAGGAAATAATGCTGAGACAAGGTCCTTACAAGTAGGTGGTTGTTTTTATCCACTGTTTTAACCACAAGATCCTGTCTGGCCTGATGATGTATTGGTTTCAGTTTTCTTATTGCGCTCTCAGTTTTCCTAGAAATCCCAGACCTTTTAGGACTTTACCAAGACCACATTTTAGGTTGAAGATGGAATTAATGAGCTCCTTCCTGGATGTATCCAGCAGCCTTTCTTGTGTCTTTTTGGGTTTAGAGAATGAATCTGTAACATCTCACATGGTCATTGAAAGGGATGGATGTCAATTTCTTACCTCTTGCACTCTTTAATGAAGAGAGGAAAAAGGCAACTTTCCCAGCGCTGGCAGTCCTGGAAAGATGTGTTTTACAACTTCTCCTTTTGTTCACTTAAAATAATGTTGCCTCTCATTTCCAACATGTTTCCTATGCTACCAGGGCTTATGTGAAGCTTGAAAACCTTTTGGAAACAAGCTGGCTGCCCTCATAGGCTTGCTTGGTGTTCCTCCTTTTACATGTCAGAGAAAGGAGCCAATACCACATAGTCTGTCTTGGAAAAACCTCTGTCTTGAGGGGTGGAGGGACCTCGGGTAACATCACACTGTAGGTATGTCACCTCTCTCTGATGTACTTTTAAAAATGCAGTGAGCATGCCAAGTGATGCACTGCTGCCATGGTCTGTGTTCGTGCTGTGTAGCTGCTTGCTCTGCCACTTCCACTCAAGGTTTGATTTCTTCTGGTTATTTTGTCCCTAAAACAGTGAAATGGAGCCAAAGTGTATGGCCAACACCGTTGTCCACAAAGCTTCCTACTCTTTGCTGATGCTTGCCACTTGCTTAGGACAGAGGAAGACTTTATTTTTCTTTTTGGTGAGAATCAAACCAAACTGTGCAAAGTTTTCTGTTCTGACCTTAGTCAATGGCACATCTGGACTACTTTGAGAGAGTAGTCAGATGCCCACCACGACAGGAAGTTACAACAGTCTGCTGCTGTTGTGGCTGGCTAATGTACAACTTCCAAGAGCTCCTTGGGAATCAGTTGGTTCAAGTTCTTATTTCTTTTGTAAAGTGAATTATTTGCTGTATTAGATTTTGAAGAAAATCACTTAATCTGCCTTTCTTGCTGTTTGATGTGCTCCATTTTGTCAAGGCAAACTAATTATCTGTCATATTTCTTGTGGCGTAGTGGGCTAGAGCTGTGGTGACTCCTGTGACGGTATTATGGAAAGGTGCTTATATCCTAAAAAAAAAAAAAAAGAAAACTCCATTTTTCATGAGCACTTGAATATTTCTACTGGCTTGCTAGGTTTAACTAATAGGCCTTGACAGGCTAAACTCTTACAACTCTTCCTGTCAGGGGAGCTGCAGCGTTGTCCTTTAATTCCCTATTTATCTGGGATTTGACACCAAATAGACTTGAACTTTTGTTTCGGTGGCAGTGGTTACATGTGATTTCAGATGAGTCTGACTAATTCTTTTAGGCAAAACATCTTACAGTCAGCAACATCTTATTGATCACTTCATAGATAGCTTCATAGCTATTTCCATTTGAGGCTAGTAGTTATATTTAGTGACAGAAAACATTCTGCTTTGAACTCCTGAAACTGGTGCCTAGGAATAATATTCTCCTTTGTCTTACAAACAAGTATAGTTTCTGAAAGATAAGACAACAAAGAAACCTGTAGAAAATGGAGAACAAAACGGGGAGGTGGCTGGAAAGGGGGGGCAATATCACTTGGACTCATTAACTTCTGTTTTCTTTGCCAGTTCTAAAGCGGATGACTTATCGACTGCTATTCTAAAGCAGAAGAACAGGCCCAATCGGTTAATTGTTGACGAAGCCATTAATGAAGACAACAGTGTTGTGTCACTGTCCCAGGTGCGTCATCTATAAAAGCAAAGCATTTAATCTGGTAATATGCAAGCTGTTGCTGTCTATTAACTTGAAATGTAACTTTGCAACATGAATCTAAGTATTTGTGTCAGAAGCTGCAGCAGTTACAAGTGAGGGAGGTGGGTTGTCTTGTTTTCTAACACTCTTCCGTGATAAAATATATTTTGATTCTCAACTTTTAGGATTCAGTTGAGCTTGTGCCCTTAGTCTGGCTTCAGGATTAGCTCTTGACTGGTGTAGCGGGAGCCTCTGTCTTTGTAGATCTAGTATATCGCTTCCAAGATGTAATTCTCCAAAGTCAAGTAACTCTCCTTCAAACGCTTGAATTCTTGTTTTGTCAAAAGCTTGTTCTAATGCTGTTATTGTTTACAGGCAAAAATGGACGAATTGCAACTGTTCAGAGGAGACACTGTTCTGCTAAAAGGAAAGAAGAGGAGAGAAGCGGTCTGCATTGTTCTGTCAGATGATACCTGCTCAGATGAGAAGATTCGCATGAATAGGGTTGTTCGCAACAACCTGAGAGTGCGCCTGGGTGACGTGATCAGGTGAGGACTAGTTTGCTAACTGTTGCATATCCCTGGGTTGCCTAAATAATTTGTGTGCTGGCTCTGAATTGATTCAGTTTGTAGCAGAGACAGGGTCTGCAGGAAGTATTCTTATGTCTTCCAGAGGAGATCACAGAAATGTTTTCAAGTGTGTGTCTTACATCAGGGATCTCAGTTTACTTTTGCATGTGTTTCTGGCTGTATGCATATTCAGATTAATACTAAAAAATTATGCTAAAGATTCTTGAAGTCTCTTCAGGACCTTTATGAACCCAGGTCTTGTCATTAAATTAAGTAGTTCAATTACTCCACTGTTGTCACAGTCTTCTTCCCAAATTTACATTGTCAGATGAATTCACAAGTTTTTCGCATCTAAATTTTTAATGTCTACAAAGTTAACTGTGGAAAGCAGTAAGCAACATTGTAATTGATCTCATAGTGTGGTTAGCTCAAGCACTGAGCTGCCCTATGACAAACCGTTGCCGTGAAAGGCTGAAATCAAAGACTCAATAGTCTAGGGACTATTAAGTAGGTATTGTTTATTGCAGTGCTGGACACACAGGGGATATCTCCTCCTATTGTGTGTGTCCGGTCAGGTTAATTGCATAGTTTATATACAAGCTCTACATACATATTCATCAGATTTCCGGGAACTCATTATCATATGCAAATGTCTCTTGTGCATGTCTGTTTATGTCTCCGGGTGGTCGTCAGGGGTCTCTGGATGAAGGATATACTCTTCCTCACTGTGTCTGCTGGCTGACCTCTGCTTTTGTGCATACTCAGTTCTGAGATCACGTATATCATGTCCTTCAAGGGTAGTCTGTTTTGGTTGAGGCGCTTGTTTTGAAATTTCTTTATCATTACGGTTTTGCGCAACTGTTTTCTCTAAGGTCAAGCTGTCCTAGTGACATTATTTAGGAGCCTCTTGTCTTAGAGCCTTCCTGACTTCCCCAAAACAGTAAAAATCCAATTTGGTTTAGTTACAACAATTCTAGTAAGTGGAAAATTTTACATTTACAGGTATCAAAACAGAAGTTAAAACTTGCTAGAAATGAGTGACAAAACATGAAGCAGTGTCGTGGTTTAACCCCAGTCAGCAGCCAAGCACCACACAGCCGCTCCCTCACTCCCTGTCCCCCCCTCCCTGCTCCCGGTGGGATGGGGAGGAGAATCGGGAAAGAAGGCAGAACTCGTGGGTTGAGATAAGAACAGTTTAATAACTAAAGTAAACTATAATACTAACAATAGTAATAATGAAATATAATAATAATAGTAATGAAAAGGAATATAACAAAAAAAGGGGGGGGACGGGGGACGGACACGACACACCAGTGACACACAATGCAATTGCTCACCACCCACTGACCGATGCCCAAGCAGCAATCCGCACCTCCTGGCCAACTCCCCCCAGTTTATATACTGGGCATGACGTTCCATGGTATGGAATACCCCTTTGGCTAGTTCAGGTCAGCTGTCCTGGCTATGCTCCCTCCCAGCTTCTTGCACACCTTCTTGCTGGCAGAGCATGGGAAACTGAAAAGTCCTTGGCTTAAGATAAGCACTACTTAGCAACAGCTAAAACATCAGAGTGTTATCAACATTATTCTCACACTAAATCCAAAACCCAGCACTGTACCAGCTACTAAGAAGAGAGTTAACTCTGTCCCAGCCGAAACCAGGACAAGCAGTCAAATAGCAAGATTAAAAATCCTTGAAGGTTGTTTATATTCCAATTTTTGTTATAAAATAATTTTAAAATTAGGACTGCTTTAACAGTGTTGCAGGAATTTTGTGCAATGCTTGCAGAAGGTAGTGGGAAAGCACTGAAGTATACATCTTGGCTTACAGGAGCCAGGTTCCATTCTATGATGGGAGTGGGGGGAAAAAAACGTGTGAGCATTTCTTAAACATAAAAATGCTAATTTGCAGGCTTAAATATGTGAGGGCTGACAGCTCTTCCTCCTGAGTATCTTCCTAATCTGGAATATCGTGCATGTTCTGGGAAAATTGGAGCCTGGTTTCTGACACTAGACTTCCTGGGGTGATATCTGGAATAATCTTTAAATGCAAAATGTGTTTCATATGAACTTTGTAGAGGAGAGGAATGAGTCTGTTCCACCCATCTCTCTACCACTAGAAAATGCAAGTTTTAAACACCACTGTAGTTGGAACAGAACAGTGCTTTGAGCCAGTCTGTGGATTTAAAATAAAGTTGAATCCTTACTTTAACCTGATGTGAGGTTACTGTTGGAGTAATTTCTAGTGTGACAGTTCAGCCTGTGCTCTCACCTTCTCTGCTGGGACTGTGTCTGTAGTGGTTCTCAGCCTTCCAGATGTGTTACCGATTGTCTTAGCTTTGTTGCAAGGGTCAGAGAATTTTCACACCTCTTGCCCTCAAAATTTTTCTTGCTGATCTTTAAGTACTTATTGTGTTACTTTCTGTGGCCTGGTTTCTGCCAAAATCCAGATTCATGCACTAATTGCTTCCTGCTTGTAGTCTGTCAACTGTTTTCCTTCTGGGCAGCCTGTCTTTTCCTTTACCCTTCTGCTATGTCCTCTCTGTAAAGCATGTGGTAAAAGAATCTATTAAGAGTCTCAAAGTAGCATATGAAAAGTTGCATGCTCAGCTGCAGTTCCATGTAGGCTTTTCTTAGCTGGCAAAGCCAGTTTGAGCTTTCTGCCTCTCTGCCACAGCTTGATACTCTGAGGTGTCACTACAGTAGACTGTTGGCCTACACTGTAAAATAATAGCTGAAATGTTTATTTAAAAAGGGGGAAGGGGCCTTTGGACTTTAACCTAAATGTCAGTCTCCACAAAGGGGGATTGACAGACACCTGGCTACCCCTGGTTGGTATTGTGAGAGCCTTTGCTCAGAATCAGGGTTATCAGCAACAGGAGCTCTATTCTCTGTAGTAAGTTATGAGAGAGAGAGAGGAAGGAACAAAGAGTTTTCCCCAGCTCCCTTTCCCTTACAGTTGGTTCAGCAGTAGCTCCTTGTTGAAACAAAAGTTAGCTCATGACTCTCGCAGGTCTTTAGGCTGCATTAGTAACTTGTGAATGTGCCTTGGGGATGGCAAGGGGGGCTACAGAAGAGCAGGGGGTAGGAAGAAAGTATGAAACTCCCCAGCAGTTTTGGATAGGGCTGAGAGGAGTGAAGGAAAGAGTGTGTTGTGAAGACTAGCTCTCTGATGGGCATGATTTTTGCCTTGTCAGCATTCTTATGCAGGTGGGAAGTCTCACCAGGGCTTTGGAGGGTCCTTTCTGGCATTTGTACTGGCCTGGAAAGGGACATCACTGCCTTTTCCAGACTCGGGTGTAAGTCCAGGATGATATGGCTAACTGGAGTTTTCTTATGTTGCAGCATCCAGCCTTGCCCAGATGTGAAATACGGCAAACGTATCCATGTGCTGCCAATTGATGACACGGTAGAAGGGATCACGGGGAATCTGTTTGAGGTCTATCTCAAGCCGTACTTCCTGGAAGCATACAGACCCATCAGGAAAGGTAATAGCACCTGTTATTGAAGTCCTGATGGCAGCGAGTGTGAGCTAGTCCTGAGACTGAATAAAGAGACTTTCTAGAAGCTTGCACAGATCTCCACGAAGCATTAGACTGACATCTGTAGAGTGAGATTTTGCTGGTGCTGATTTAATTTTTTCCTAATCTTCAGAAGAAGGGGTGATATCTGTTGCTGGCTGGCAGAGCAGCTTGATAGTTCTCCTGTGTTTTTTTTGGGAGAGCATCAGAAAAGGCTCAGGTAGAACTCAGTTTAATGAGATTTTCTCCTGAGTTGCTACCACTTGATGGGATTGGGGAGTTGCCCACATATTAATCAATTGGTTGGATATACTAGCTGGCACCCTGACTAAATTCACTTTTTCAAAGTAATTTAATTAATAACTGGGAGAGTGCATAAAAAACAAATATACTTTTAGAGTTGTGCTAGTAGCACTTCTGCTGGAACAAATAGGTCCTAATACAGTATAAACACAAGTTGAAGTTATCCAGCTTCTGTAGCTTAGTTTAGCCAGGAGTCATAGTGCAGTATTATATATTATTCTGCTTCTGGAGACAACCAGTTATAACTAGTAGCAACTAGTTATAATAACTTCAAAATGAATTTTTATTAAGTTGGGGCTTTTTTCCTGTTTTAGAAATGTTAAATTGAAACTGAATGGAAAAGAAATGTGATTCCTTGCCTTTGTGTTTTGTATTTAGGCAGAGTATTCTTTTCTATTGTTTGCTGGTTTTGTTTGCTGTTTGTTTCTGGATGAAACTTGAGAACTTCAACTGCTACAGATCTAAATGTTGCTCGGGTAGTCACAGTACATGCAGCTCTTGAGTTTAAAATGCAGAGCAGTGTTAAAAATGCCAGCAGTGTATGCCTATGTAACCCACTTCCTTGTCCTCTGGGGCTGCTGGTAGTACAAGGGTTGACATTTTGCAGACATCTGTTGCAGCAGGCTACTGAAATGTGGGATTTTACAGGTGACATCTTTTTGGTGCGTGGAGGGATGCGTGCAGTGGAGTTCAAAGTGGTGGAGACAGATCCAAGTCCTTACTGCATAGTGGCTCCAGACACAGTGATCCATTGTGAAGGAGAGCCCATCAAACGAGAGGTGAGCAGAATCCTGCCATGCAATTCTACTGAATCCCCTCTGTCTGAAATCTGTTTCGGTGACAGTCCTTGAGAACAGCAGTGTTTGCAGTTCCTGTTTTGGCATTTTGTGTATTGAATGTAATGATTAAAACCTCTGGTTTCAGGAGATGAGCTGCTGCTGACGGTAGTCAGAGAAATGTGCTTCCAGTGTCCTTCCTCAGATGCTGAGATAGCACCAATGCTTAGGTTTGCTGATGAGATGCCATACTTTGGCAGCAGCTGGTTTTGCATCTGCTTCCAGATATCTCATGCTGGACTTAGATGCATCTTTTAATTCCAAAGTGCCCTTGATCCATAGCAGGGAGGGCTTACAATGTTGCTAAATTTCATGCCATGTGAAAAGAAAGCAATTAGTGCTTTTTCAGTGAGAAATTTGAAATCTCTACATGGTTGATTTCCCCACCCCACCCCAGTCCCTTAAGGTATCTAGCCTTGAGCATCCCAAGCTTGAGGCAGCCTCAGTGGATTGTCTGTCAGGTCTTGGCCACCTTACTGTTACAGAGTAGGAAATCTCAGAGAAATGAGCTAAGGTGGTTGTATACTTCATAAAGTAAGTGCCTTTTTACTACCTGCAAATCAGGGTGAGTGCTGGTTTGTAGTTAGCTGCCTTCTGAAAAATTCACCTCTATTTGACACTTGTGAGACTATGTCTGGGCACTGGATGAGTCCAGTTTGGGCTCTTCAGGACACAGCAGAGACAGATAGGAGCAAGTTCAGCCAAGGCCACCAAAATGATGAGGAGCTGGAGGTCAGAATGAATGAGGAGCAGCTGGGAGAGTGGGTTGATGCAGCATGGAGAAGGGAAGGCAAAGAAGCAGGCTTACTGGCAACTGCCTGATGGGAAGGGGTGGATAACCAGGCTCTTTTGAGAGCTGCGCCCAGAGACAGGACTAGAGGCAATGGCACAAGCTGGATCAAGGGAAATTCCCAATAGATATTAGGAAAAAGGTTTCCCCAAACCCTGGAGCAAGGCCCGGAGAGGGCAGGAATCTCCAGACCTGGAGACCTTCAGCACTTGATAGGGCCAGACCCTGAGCAACCTGCTTGAAGTAGTAGTTCCTGTTTGTGGAGCTTGGACTGAGCCCCTCTGAGATTCCAGGCTGTGTTATTTTATTGTTTTAGTGTGGCCTAATGTTACAGATAACTAAGGCCAGTAGAGATTTGGACAGCTAAATGAATGGATGCTGTAGAGCTATACGAAAGAGTTGGTTACAGTTGGTCTTATCTGCACATCTGGATCTTAACATTCTCTGTTAATTTGAGTCAATCCCAAAAGAAAACACTATGTCTGAGAACTGTATGGTAGCTAGGGTATGTCAAGCAGTTAGAAATATCACTTACAGTTTAAGGAATAAGTATATTTTATACTGGACTTCATTGTCTATTGTTATCTTTGTTAGCCACATCAGAGGGTCACACAACTTGTTTTGCACTAGAGTCTGTAGGGGTCCTGGCAGCAGAGGCTGTCATTCAAGAGGGTGGGCTTCAGTGAGGTCTAGGTACGTGCAGGCATTTCCCTTTGCATGTCTGGGAAGAGAGAGCTAAGAAACAATTGTAGAAGACACCAGGAAGACTTGAAAGTGAGAATCTCAAGACAGCAAAGAAATGGCAACGAGCAAAAACCTGAATTCCTGGGTTCTGTAGACTGGGAGGGATTGTTGAACTGTTGTTTTCACTCAAATGTATTTCCTTCTGGGTAGGATGAAGAAGAGTCACTGAATGAAGTGGGCTATGATGACATTGGTGGCTGCCGGAAGCAGCTGGCTCAAATCAAAGAGATGGTGGAACTTCCCCTCCGACACCCTGCGCTCTTCAAGGCCATAGGGGTGAAGGTAAGTCCCCGTGTGCACCAGGTGAATGAGTGGGCTTGCCCTTGCGGATGACTCTTGATGCCGGAGGTTTATGAGATATTGGGAGGGGAATAAGTAATTTGTTTGGGTTTGTTTTTTTTAATGCTGATGTTAGGAAAGTATTTCCTTACATGTTTTGGGCACAGATTAAAGTACTGGCAACTTGCAAAGCAGAGGGGATGCTTTGAATCAGCACTGTCAGTTACTGGCAAGGTTTTTGTTTGTGTGTCGTGCAAAGTAGTAAGGGTGTTGATAGCAATGCTGGGATGGCAGCTGTTGCATGAGTTTGCATCACAATTTCAGACTGGCTTTATCAAATGCTTACAGCTTCACTGTGAAGCTACTTAGGCATTCAGATACTAGCTCACCACCTAAGTCCCTTGCCTTTGTCCTCAGCCTCCACGTGGGATCCTGCTGTATGGTCCTCCTGGCACTGGTAAAACACTGATTGCCCGAGCGGTGGCCAACGAAACAGGGGCTTTCTTCTTCCTGATCAATGGTAAGTTTTGTGGCTGCTTTGGCCCCAGATCTGCTGTGTGCTCATTCATCCATCTCATGATAATGAATGGTATTAATAGGGCTTATAGAGCCATGTTGTCTCGCTGACATCCTTCCTTACCTCTTTGAAGTGTGCCTCTGGGGACACTTAGAGGCCATTTGTGTGGAAGCATCTGTAGTGGCACTTCCCTTAAGCTTGATTGTTTTGTAGCAGGCTGGTTGGAAAAACAGATTTGCGATGCAGGGACTTGGAGTCTGTCTGGCTGAGTGTTCATTTATGTTGGTGAGGGCAGAGCTGGGAGTGAAGTGGTGAGATTATTCTATGTATATGGGTGCAGGACACTTGTTTCTGTTGCTGCCAGCATGTTCCATTCAGAAAAGAAGCTGATCTGCTGTGGATTTCTTTTTTCCCTCAAGTAAAGCACAAGACCTCTTCTGTTTCACATAACATTAATTGGGAGGAACTGTCCTGAAAGCTATAATGAGTACCTTGGGACTTAGCTACAAGTGACAGAACCTCCTATTGATCACTCTTTACCTGTAGCAGTTGAGATGGATACTGGTTTATGTCCAGTAAGGACCAGATTCTGAATTTTCCTCAGTTTTTCTGTCCTATTTTACAATCAGTGCTGGAATAACTGAACATTTGTACTTAAGGAGTGCTGCTTTTCTTTTCTGATTTCAATCATTTAGACCCATGAAGGTGAAAGCAAAGGAGTGTATAGCACAGCATAGCAGTGAGCAGCGGTAGGGAAGTGACTTGCTTTGTATCTCAAGATATCAGATGTGAATGGACTGTTTTTAACCATATGTTGCCCTTGTCATATACTTCCTAAGTGTGTGGAAGGTGTCACTGCATGCTAATGAGCCAGACGTTTCTTTAGACACTTGTACTTCTATTGCGTAATAAAAATAACATTGTCAGAATTAGCGATGCGTTCTCTGTCTGCTAGCCCCAAGCATGGAGCTGCAGGCAGTGTTGTAGATGGAGCTGGTATGAGTTGGTGAGTTACTTGTAATGAAACACTCTTAGTACCTGCCTGCACCAGTGGCTCTGTAGCTGGCGCACTTCAGTCAGCTAGCAGCTTTGCACTCCTGAGGGTCAGGTTTCTTTTTCTTGGATCTCTTAGAAGCATACTTTTATCTTCATTACCACTCCCATCAGCATGATGGAAAAATCTGTAAAAACAGAATAAATCTGTGAGCCTGCACTAGTGTTCAGTAATTGTAGGAGATCTCAGGGGAATGCTGTCCTTCCTTCTGGGATTGATGTGCTTACACAGTTTTATTTTTTTTATTTTTTCTTTGAGAGGAGATGGGTTTTGGGTTGTTGGAATTTTGGGGTGTTGTTTTTTTGTTTTGGTTTGGTTTTTTTGAACTCATTTATAGGATCTTACAGAGGTAAATGTATACCTGTGTAATGCAAACTAAAGACAGCTTCAATACCTTACAGCTTTTTCCTTCCCTACCCTGATAATTCATCACCATATAATTTGATTGCTTCTCTTGCAAGCTAGGACTGGCATTAACTGTGTGTGGTGGCACATTACAGAGAAGCTCACCAAGTGTGAAATAGGGTAAGGAAAGAGGCAGTTAAAGGTAGCTCATTGACTAGTGCTGCATTCTGTTAGAGTAAACTGAAAACACCAGAATAATGACAGAAAGTAATTCTGCATGCTGTTCTTGCCTGTTCAGCTGCAAATTTAGTGAACTTGGTTGATAGTATTTGCTTTGGCTTGAAATATAGATACTCCCATGTGAACATTGTACTAAAAAAATTCAGCTGCATGCCTTGGGGCTAGCTGCTTCTCTTCTGGGTGCCACAGTGCTGTTATTTTTCAGGTCCTGAGATCATGAGCAAGCTGGCTGGTGAGTCTGAGAGCAACCTGAGGAAAGCCTTTGAAGAAGCAGAGAAGAACGCTCCTGCCATCATCTTCATTGATGAACTGGATGCCATTGCCCCTAAGAGAGAGAAGGTAAAGAAAGCCTGTAGAAGGTAAAGGAGTACATCTTTTTTGGTAGCAGCTGGTGTGAATCTCTGCATTTGACTACAGGGTAAAGCAGTATTTAACTTAACGCTTGAATTCAGTTGGACGTCAGAAGTTGGATATCAGAAGAATCCGATATAGTTCATGATGTTTCTTAACAGCTTGTGTCTGTTGTATCTGTCTGCTCTGGTGCAGTACTAGCTCCTGTGCTGTGTTTTAGAGCTTTTGGTCTAATAATTACTTTCTCTCTCCATAGACACATGGAGAGGTGGAACGTCGCATAGTGTCTCAGCTGTTGACTCTTATGGATGGACTGAAACAGAGAGCACACGTGATCGTTATGGCAGCTACCAACAGACCTAACAGCATTGATCCAGCACTTAGGCGATTTGGTAATCATGATTGCCATCTCTCTCTCTCTCTCTCTTTTTTTTTTTTTTTTTTTTTTTTTTTTTTTTGTGTATCAGATACTTTGTTATGGGCTATGCTTCAGGGGCCTTGGAAAGATTGAGCAGAAATTAATATTAAACATCATCTGTGTGTTACATAAACTATTGACTTGTCTCCAGCTACTTGTTTGAAATTCATTTCTAGGCTTCCAGCCTTTGGTATCATTTTCTGTGCTTTATTAGGTTAGAACTTGTAGAAATAATGAAATATTTAGAGGGTAGCACACTTTTTCACCTCATCAATTAGGTGAGGCTATTTCAGGACTAAACGCTTAAGGGGTTGTTCATGCCTCAGGTTGTAGAAGGCTCTGAATTGTCCAATTTCTCTTTTATTGATGAGAAGTCTGGTAGTTTCTGAGATTCAGGTTTTTGAAACTTTGCAGTGTGAATGAAAGTCTGTTGTATGACCAGTTGGTAAAGTCAAGTTTGCAGGAAAAACGGCCTCTTAAATGTGTGGTGAGGCATTTGAATGCACAGCTACGGCTAGAGGAAAATGATAGGTGTATGTACCTTAGTTAATATTGCAGTAATACGTAGGTTTCCTGCCTCCTCAGATATTGGGGCAGTTCATGTTTTTCACCACTTGGGTACTGCTATGAAAGTTCTGAAAAACTAAATCTCTCAGTATTTGTGGACTCCTGTGCTGAGGACACAAAGGTAGGAATAAACAAAAATGTCTCATGGTGTGTTGGTTAGGGGAAACATTTTTCCTATAAATGAGGCTCGGAAAAAACAGAAATCCTCTGTGTTTATATAATCTTGAACTCTAGTTAATACAGTAGTCTCACTTTCCCTAAATGGCTAAAGCCTTTCCTCCTTCTCTTATCTGACTCTGCTACTGTGCTGATAGATGCTGCAGAGAAACCCAAAGCTCTGGCATTTTCTGAAATTGTATGTGTTTGTGGCTCATCATCATGTTCCTCTGTCAGAGGAAGGCAGCAACTGCAGCTCCTTTAGTTCACAGAATCAGCAGCTCAACATATGTTTTGTATTCCCAGGTCGTTTTGACAGAGAGGTAGATATCGGTATCCCAGATGCCACCGGGCGCCTGGAGATCCTGCAGATCCACACAAAAAATATGAAACTGGCTGATGATGTGGATCTGGAACAGGTGAGTAGCGTGCTATTGGGAAAGCTTGTCTCTGCTTGTTTAGGACAACGTGAAACTGGGTGAATATGTGATCTCTGGGCTTCCTTCTAACTAGTTTACCAGTGACCAAAAATCCTCACTTGCTAGTGAAGAATGGCATGGCTAAGTGAAACAAACGTGTCAGTCCGGTCTGGAAGTGCCTTGCCACTGTCCTCCTGGGTTTGTTTGCTGTGGCATTCTCTTTAAAAATAAAGCAAGCCTGAAACAGCGCTCACGGAGCTGGGTGAGCATTGTGGTGATACTGGACGGTTACTGTAATCTCTGTCCTGAATGAAGAACTGCAGTCCTCAGGGTTATCTTTCTGCACGCCATCTGAATTCCGGTTGCAGCTTTGATCTCAAGTAGGAGGTGGAACAGCAGTGTCTTTGCCTGTTAAATATGTGATAGCACTTGTCTTGAATTTGCAGCAGAGCGCTGATGTTCCTGTCCTCCAGAGTTTTGTTGCACCTCTGAGTGAGTGACCAGAGCATGCATTGCCCTTGCAGAGCGCTTGCTTGTATCCCTGTGAGTCATAGTCAGTGCTCTGCTTTCAGGTGGCAAATGAGACCCATGGCCATGTTGGTGCTGACTTGGCTGCTCTTTGCTCAGAAGCTGCTCTTCAGGCTATCAGAAAGAAGATGGATCTCATAGACCTAGAAGATGAAACTATCGATGCTGAAGTGATGAATTCACTGGCTGTGACCATGGATGACTTCAGGGTAATGCAGGAGTGCCCCTCTTTCTTTTGGGTGCAATGTCTAATTGCTTATCTGAAGCATGTGAACATAATGTGTTAGAATTCATATAATGCTGTTTCTTCTAACGATAGTGGGCTCTGAGCCAGAGCAACCCTTCTGCTCTTCGGGAGACTGTGGTGGAGGTGCCACAAGTTACCTGGGAAGATATTGGTGGTCTAGAAGATGTAAAGAGAGAACTCCAGGAACTTGTACAGGTAAGGGTTTCCAGCAGACTTTTGCCTAGTCAGCTTGAAAAATAATTATAATAATAAAATCCAGAACCTCTTCACACTCCTGTTTGGGCTGTGAACAGGGTAAATGCAGAGTTTTTATGGTATTTTCTTGTAATGGACTGAAAATACCATTCTGTTCCATCTTAGTGAACTTAGGGAGAGGAAGGTACTGGGAAGCAGCATCAGGCTTTCCTTAGCTGAGTCTACAGTGACATCTTGGGTGGGTGTTTTGCTACATGCAGAAACAGCAGCAGTTCTGCTTCTCTTAAGTGGAGACCAGCAGTGGGACCACTGCTGAGAATCCTGTTACATGGTGACTTTATATGCCAGAAAGTGGATGAAGATTCTCATACAGAGAGCCTCTGAAGGGCTTTCCATCAGCGTTAGCATAGGGACAGGTGAGAAGTAATTGTGAAGCCGCCTATGAAAGGAGAGGCTGGAACAAAGTCATGAATGGTCTGTGGAAACTTCTGGTGCCTGCCTGCGTTGGGGTGGTTTGGATTTGATATGTTCCTGCTTTCAGTTGGCACTGTAGAAACAGCCTGTCTGTGAATAAAAGAATCTACTTTTCAGTCTAATTTTTTGGTGTTAAAATCATCGCCTATCTGACCTTGTTGTGGAGGATAAATGCTCACATCAGACATCTTGCCTGTCTCTGGAGGATAGAGCAAATAGGTTAGATAATGAGCTGTTCCCTTTTGCTTCTGCAGGGCAGAGTGAAGCTGGGGTTAAGTGTGCTGGAAAAATACCTGAACTGGTACTTAGTTCATAGGTGGAAAAAGACTGTTTAAGGTAGCTTTACAATTTAGCTGTAGTGCTTTTCAAACCAGTGCCCATTTAAAAACTCCAGTGGCACTGAGCAGGCAGAATCTTGTGTTTAACCCACCAGAAATCTCAGGTAGTGTTTCTGATAGGAGCAGAAACAAAACTGATCTAGTGAAAGATGTCCCTGCCCATGGCAGGGAGGTTGGACTAGATGATCTTTGAACCTTCCAACCCAAACCATTCTGTGATTCTAAGGTACAGACCTGTTCTGGCTCATCACGAGAGGTGTTTGTTTGTTTGTTTTGTTCTCCTTCAGTATCCTGTGGAGCACCCAGACAAGTTCCTCAAATTTGGCATGACCCCATCAAAAGGGGTTCTGTTCTATGGGCCACCCGGTTGTGGTAAGACACTGCTGGCCAAAGCCATTGCCAATGAATGTCAGGCAAACTTCATTTCCATCAAGGGGCCAGAATTGCTCACCATGTGGTTTGGCGAGTCTGAAGCTAACGTGCGTGAGATCTTTGACAAGGTAAGTGTATCTTCTACTCTTTGTACTATGTTTGTGCTGAGATACCCCCAAAACATTGTCTCCACTGCACCTGTCTTACTGGCCTGGTTCTTGTTTGTGTGTTTTGTGTTTTCCTCACTTGCACTGAGAGCAGAGGCTGCTTTCCTGATGTTAGGGAATTAATTCTCTTTGGCAACATAGCTATTTAAATGGTTTTCTCCTGCTGCAATTTGTATCTGTTGTTACAGGATGATAAATGCCCCAGTGCCTTAGCAGTGAGGCTAGCATTAGGATGGCATAGATATTCTCCGCATCCCTGAAAACTTACTTTGACACCTCATTAGCCATCACCTTCTACAGATTTTCAAAACATGCTACAGGTTGTTCTTCTGCAGTTGGACTAGATGATCATTGTAGGTTCCTTCCAACTGAAATATTCTATTTTATTCTATTCTTGTCCTGCAATATATATGGCTTAGAAAGGAGCTCACTCCTACTGCCCAGTTCCCCCATAGATAGTGTGACCTCCTGGGACAGGAGGTATCTGCATGGATTATCTTGTGGTCAGGGAAGGTGCTGAAAGAGCAAAGTTGGAAGGAGAGTGAGAGAGAAAAATTTAGGTTGAGAGGGAACCTCAGAGGCCATCTAGTCCAGCTGTTTGTCCAGAGCAGGGAGATAACTTGGAAATTCAATCAGGTTGCTCAGGGCCTTGTGTTCTGAACATGTGCTAAGGATGGAGAATCCCTGATCTCTCTGGGCCTTGTGCTAGTGTTTGAGCTCTCTCATTGTGAAGAAATTTTTTTTTTCCCTTATTTCTAACTGGAATTTTCTTTGCAGCCATTTGTGCCTGTGGTCTTTCATCCTTTTACTGCACATCTGTCCTGGTTTCAGCTGAGATAGAGTTAATTTTCTTCTTAGTAGCTGGTATAGTGCTGTGTTTTGGATTTAGTGTGAGAATACTGTTGATAACATGCTGATGTTTTAGTTGTTGCGAAGTAGCGCTTATCTTAAGCCAAGGACTTTTCAGTTTCCCATGCTCTGCCAGCAAGCAGGTGTGCAAGAAGCTGGGAGGGAGCACAGCCAGGACAGCTGACCCGAACTGGCCAAAGGGGTATTCCATACCATGGAACGTCATGCCCAGTATATAAACAGGGGGGAGTTGGCCGGGAGGGGCGGATCGCTGCTCAGGCATCAGTCAGCGGGTGGTGAGCAATTGCTATTAAACTGTTCTTATCTCAACCCATGAGTTTTACTTTTTTTTTTTTTTTTTTTTTTTTCCTCCTCCCCACCCCACTGGGAGGGGGGAGGGGGAAGCAGCTGCATGGTGCTTAGTTACTGGCTGGGGTTAAACCACGACAACATCTCAAAGAAGGATCTGGCTCCCTTTTCCCTATAACTACCCATTAGGTAGCTGAAGACAGCAACTGGATTTCCCCCTTCCATTTGATATATATCGCCTACTGATACTTGAGTGCCTAAATAACCAATTGATGTCCCCAGATCTTGCAGGGAGAGTTCTGGTCCAGGCAAATTGGCTCCAGCTTTCCCTCTAGGCATTGGAGTTACCACCCTTCTGCTTGGTTCACAGTACTCCTAGCTTTGGGGAAATACAGCTTCTCGTTCAGGAGAATTTAATTGAGGGTTTGTGTGGCAGAAGACTGTTCCGGAGCAGCTCCTCCAAGCTCTCCTTGCGGCAGCAGTGCTCTGGTACTCCTCTGAGCTGTTTTAATTGTAGGGTAGGCTTAGTGTGAAATCAGTGTGCTCCTCGACTGGTGGTATTAACATGGAGTAATTGTTCCCGTTTGCTTTTTGCAGGCCCGCCAAGCAGCCCCTTGTGTGCTCTTCTTTGATGAGCTGGACTCCATTGCAAAGGCTCGAGGTGGGAATATCGGAGATGGTGGTGGTGCTGCAGACCGCGTCATCAACCAGATCCTGACGGAGATGGATGGCATGTCCACCAAGAAAAATGTCTTCATCATCGGTGCCACCAACAGGCCAGACATCATTGACCCAGCCATCTTGCGCCCTGGCCGCCTGGATCAACTCATCTACATCCCCCTGCCTGATGAGAAGTCCCGGGTTGCTATTCTTAAGGCCAACCTGAGGAAATCACCAGTTGCCAAGGTAGGATCTGCACCCTGACTATGTCTGACTTGGGTTTGCTGTGTGCTGCACGTGTTCCTCACAAGCCGGGGATAGAGCAGAGGGCTGGTGACTGCTCCACGCAGTACAGAGTTGGGGAACCTTCAGTCCATGAAGGATGGAAATGAAGAGGTAGGGGGAGGCTTGAGCTCTGAGACTAGGTATCAATGAAGCTAGGTGTTGGTGTGTAAGCACAGCAGGTCTTTATCACATAGTAGAGTTCTGCCCATGGTGTGGGAACAGGAAAGCCTGTTATGGCAAGATGGAAAAGATTCTTGTACTCTGAAAGAAAAGTAAATGTAGAAAACAGGGGTGGGAAATGGAAATTGAAGAGGAACCATTGTAGTTAATTGTTGCTGAACTCTATCATAGGCAAGAGCTATGTCCCTTGCCTGGGGAGCAGGCAATAATGCAACTGATAGTTAATCAGAGAAAAGCAGATGTCAAGCGAGACCTCAAGCTATTTTATGCCAAGCTTACCTTTTTAGGTGCTGTTGGGAAGGAAAGCTTCAAAAGAGGTTGCAGTACTACTCCCTCAGTTGAGGGGAAGGAGGAGGAGGTTGGTTGTCTTGGTCTGCCTGTGCCCCATCTACATTTTCAGTCCGTTTCATTTGACTCCTAATGCTGAGACCTGAGCAAATCGTATCCTAAATCCACAAGTCAACCTGCCTCTTCTTGAGGGTGAACAGTGCAGAGGCATTCTCCCCCTCTACTCTGCTCTCGTGAGTAGAGTAGAGTCCAGGTGGGGTCCTACCTGGACCCCACACCCCACTGTGTTCAGCTCTGGGGCCCCCAGCAGGGGACCTGCTCGAGCGGGTCCAGAGGAGGGCCACGAAGATGATCAGGGGGCTGGAGCACCTCCCCTATGAGGAAAGGCTGAGAGTTGGGGTTGTTCAGCCTGGAGAAGAGAAGACTCCAGGGAGACCTTATAGCAGCCTTCCAGTACTTAAAGGGGGCCTACAGGAAAGATGGGGAGGGACTCTTTCTCAGGGAGTGTAGTGATAGGATGAGGGGTAACGGTTTTAAACTGAAAGAGGGTAGATTTAGATTAGATGTGAGGAAGAAATGCTTTACTGTGAAAGGGTGGTGAGGCACTGGAACAGGTTGCCCAGAGAAGTTGTGGATGCCCACTCCCTGGAAGTGTTCAAGGCCAGGTTGGATGGGGCTTTGAGCAACCTGATCCCTGCTCATGGCAGGGGGGTTGGAACTAGATGATCTTTAAGGTCCCTTCCAACCCAAACCATTCTATGATTTACAGCTGCTTTGCAGGGTCTTGCCGGGTGTGTGGGGAGTGTGGCATGCCTTTGTATGTGGTTAACTTTTCCCAAAAACAAGAACCTTAACAGCTCATCTTTTCAAAATTGGCCAAAGTTAAGGTGGCACCTTGATACCATGGGATCTAAAGACACCTCTGTCACCTGAGGGTGTAAGGTGTAAAGGACAGGCCTCTCTTGGTTTGGTGGTTTGGGTTTTTTTTGTTTTGTTTTGTTTTGGGGTTTTGTTTGTTTGTTTGTTTGTTTGTTTTCCACTAGGATGTCGACCTGGATTTCCTAGCTAAGATGACCAATGGCTTTTCGGGGCCGACCTGACAGAAATTTGCCAGCGTGCCTGCAAACTGGCCATCCGTGAGTCCATTGAGAGTGAGATCAGGCGAGAACGTGAGAGGCAGACCAACCCTTCTGCCATGGTGAGTGGGGCACTCTGAGCTTTCCCCACACATGAGATGGGCAGCCCACCTCTGCCTGTGGGTGAGGCGGGATGCATTCCTCTCCATAATCCTCGGATGGGGATGAGTGGGCTCTCAGCACAGATTGTGGAGCTGGAGCACTTTGTTCTCATCTTGTGGGAGGGCAAGGCCCTCCTGGGGTGCCTCATGGTCAGCATTGCTCAGAAGGCCCCTGCTGCAGCTGTGACTCAGTCTGCCACAGTGTCCCTCTCCAGCCCCTACTTTGGCGGGCATTGGAGCATCCTGGCCTAGAGGGAGGCTGTGGGCAGCTGTCGGGCTGCGGAGCTCAGGCACGCAGCTCACCTGGGCCCTCTGTCCCGCTGCAGGAAGTGGAGGAGGATGACCCAGTTCCCGAGATACGCAGGGATCACTTTGAGGAGGCCATGCGCTTTGCTCGACGCTCTGTCAGTGACAATGACATCAGGAAATATGAAATGTTTGCACAGACTCTACAGCAGAGCCGTGGCTTTGGCAGCTTCAGGTAACCGTGGGGGAGGGCAGCGTGGCTCAGCCAGCCCCAGAACAGAGCACCAAGGCAGCTTTCTGCTGGATTCTGGGTAACAAATTCCCTCTTCCACCGCATTTTCCCATTCTCCCTAGCGTGTACAGCAGCCAGCTGAGCGTGTGGCAGGTGTAGGCTGTGCTGCAGGTCAGTTGTAGCTGCTCTGTTAGTGCTCCTGAAGTCCATCAACCCTTTTTTGCTTTAACACAAGCGACATCCAGCAGCCATATAAGCCTTTTGCGTGACCTGCCGTAAGGCTTCATCCCATTTCTCCTGCCTGTCCTACTTGGCACCAGGGTGTTGGCGGGGAGGGAGGGGATCATGCTGAGCTGTGAGGAGGCTTTTGAACAGCATCTCTTCTCTCCCCTTCTGCACCACTGCACGCAGGTTCCCATCAGGTAACCAGGGCGGTGCCGGTCCGAGCCAAGGCACAGGAGGCAGCAGCGGGGGCAACATGTACAGTGAAGATAATGATGATGATCTCTACGGTTAACTTGCTGTCTTCTGTGGACTTACTCCACATCAGGCCACGTTGTACAGGAAAAAAATCCAATGTTCAGTGGACTCTAGGCTTCTTCATTCCTCAGTCAGAACAGCGTAGCTGCACGTCAGACTTTGTACAGGGAATGTTTTCTGCAAACACAAATCCAGACCGGTGTTCACTTGGGAGGCAGACAGTGAATTAACAAGGAGGGGAACCAACTTAATTTCTGAGAAATTTCTGTTCTAGTTTATGTGGCAGAATCAGCAGCTTTAGCAAAGGGTACAATGCTAGCCTGTATAAAAAAAAATCCCACAAAAATAATAATAAAAAAATAATAAAAATACCACAAAACTCTAGCCAGGCCCTGGCAATTCCTTTGTGTGGGACTGGTGCAGTGTAGCTTGTGCTGTCTCTGTAAACCCCGTGTCTCGTGCTATCTGAGCACTCCTCAGTCTGGTGGAGCCCATCTGTATGTGTGCTTCCCTGGTGTGTTCAAGGTTGCTCTTCATTCTTATGCCTCTTAGCCCAAGTTAACAGAAGAAATCGGTTTGGCAGTCTCTCTCCCCTGCCCTAATTTGGCAGGAAGCACCAAGTAAGAGAGCCTGGTAGCAGGTATCTCTTGCTTCTCCGATGCTGGCCCTGAGCTGTCGGGTCTCCTGCTGCTTTGGCTCCTCTGCAGTAAAGGACTTCTCCAGCAATCCCTGTTTCATCTGCCCTGCCTGAAGGCAGGCACAAGGGGGTTCTTGGGCTGTCTCTGGAGTTTGTGGTGCAGCATGACCCCACTATGGTTAGGGAAGAGGGGAGCTTCCTCTTCTGATGCTGCAGCAGCACTGTTCATCAGGCTCTGTGGAGAGATTTCCCTCTTCCCCTGCAATGTTTCATGCATCCCTTTGGGTTTCCTTTCTACTTACAGGTTGCTGCCTTGCTCCTTGGTTTATTTTCCCTTCTCTGAACTGAAAAATGTGCTACTGCTGTACTTCAGTGTTTTATATGAGAGAAGCCCTGGGTCTGGTCCCATCATGCACACAGGAGCGGTGTGGCAGGCTGTATATGGCCGAGCCCTGAACCAAAGGGGAGAGCCTGTTTGAGGCAATGGCCATAGGACGCACAGAGTGGCCATGTGCTATTGGCTTTTGGGGGGGGGGGGGGTGCAGGAACTGAGGATTTCTGCAAAGAGGCTTAAATGTAGATTGTGTGGCAGAAGGGTGCCCTAGGCCTTTGTTATGAGCCATGCTGGAGAGGGTAACCTCCCCTGCAGCAGGAGTTGTGTGGGGCCTGAGCAGTGGGAGTTTCAGCCCCAAAGCCTGGCAGATCTGGGAGGGCTTCATCAACCTGGCTAGATTTAAGGGGAGAGGGGAGACAGGTGAGGCAAGTCTTATCTCAAAATGGCAGAAGGATGGGACTATTGCTTGTGCATAGCAATGGGGAGAAAAATGCTGAAATTGGGAACACTATGTTCAAATAGCACAACCTCCTGCTGTGGTAGGACATGTAAGCCCCTGGGGAGGGTGGTACTCTGTCCTACTTCAGAGCCATCTGCCTGCCAGCACCACTCTTGCCCTGTCCTTATGCCACCTCTGTTCTGCGCTGCAGAGAAAATGCTGGCCATCGTCTCCTCCTATGGCAGTGGGGTTGAGGATGGCCTGTCCCTCTCGTAGGCAGACTCCCAGGGGCCAGGAGAGCCAAGCAGCGAGGGCTGGCACTTCCCCTACCCCACACTAGCCCTTTTTGGGGATAACTGGCACCTGGAAACCTTTACTCCAGGGCTGCTTCCCTGCCTGTGCTTCTCTCTGCTGCTCTGTGCTCCTCCAAGCAGGGTGGATGCAGATGCTGGCTTTGCTTTCATTGTGTCCTACCCGTTCATCAGTGCAATCCTGAGAGAGGCAGCTCCAGCCAGGGAAGGAACCAGGAACCAGCCACTTTCAGCCACCCAGGAAGGTTCTGCACCCATGCCGGGAGCTCTCCAGGACTTTCCCAAAAGCCTTCCCCAGCTCTGGTAGTGGGTGAATTTCTTCTTCCCTGCCAGTTTGGGGCCATGACCATTCAGTAAGCCCCTAGCAGATCCACCCTGGTCCTGTGTGCTGTGGAGGCCAGGGCAAGCAGGGCATGGGATGGTAGGGTGTGTGTGTCCCAGCTCCCAGCAGCCTAAAACCTTCCCTCCCACCTCTCCTAATTGCAAATGCTAATTAAATCCATCACGGTGGCTAGAAACCCTCATCTTTTTTTCCCTGCCACCTCTGGGACATGGCTCCTGGTGGGGACAGCACCCACAGGAATGCTGAGAGCATCTGCCCTGTGCTGGAGCTATGTAAACCTGCTGGGGGGCTGAGGGTATCCCCAAATCAGCACTTGCAGCAGCCAGGGAGCTTGGCTAGGCTCCTCCACCCCCATGAACCTCCACCCCCAGCAGCCCCAGGAGAGCAGGCAGCACCAGGGACTGGGTTTGGCTCCAGCCTGTGCCCTTTTCCAGGGTCCACCCCTGCAGCAGAGACCCCTGGTAGCTGCATGGGCAAGAGCCTTCCTGCAGCACACTCCTCCCCTGCCCAGCACCTTGCTGGGGGGACTGGGCAGCCCCAAAGGTGTTGGTGGGAGGAAGGCGCTGTCAGCTGGGGCTTGCCCTGGATGGAGCAGGATTAGCAAGGTGGGCAGCTGAGGGCAGCCCTTTCATCCCTGCCATGGTTGGCATCTCCTTGTGGCCCCCCCCCCCAGGATTCCCCATGTGGCCCCAGAGCTACGGCCCCCACTCCAGCCCTACAGCCAGGCCCCACAGAGGACCATGTGCAGCCCAGCCATGGTGTGTGCAGGATGGGAGACACCCCCCCCCCCCCGGCCAAGGCGTTGGCATTAGAGGCTGGTCCCTGACCCAAGAGATTGGGGCCCTGTAGCACCCCAAAACTCTCCAGGCTCAGCATGTCCCCTTATCCCAGTCTAGGCCATCCTATGGGCCATCTCTATGGGCATCCCTGTCCCATGAGCATCCACTCCCCATGGCTAACCCTGCCCCAAGGGCATCCCCACACCACGGGCATCCCTCCACTACAGGTATCCCCTGCCCCATGGACGTGCCCTCCCAAGTGACATCTCCTGCCCCATGGGCATCCCTTCCCCATGGGTATTCCTGCTCCAAGGGCATCCCCTCCACATGGCCATCCCCTGCCCTATGGGCATCCCTGGCAGCATTGTCAGCCCCCATGGCTGGGGAGAGGCTGTGCTGGCTCTGCCCTCCAGTCTGCCCAGCCCATTAGCTGCTCTCAGCCCTGTCTGCTGTGTGGGCTTCAGGGTTAGCTTGTTGCAGGGTCGTTTCATGGCCCCGAGCTCTCACCTGGGAGGGGGCAGTGAACCATGTCCCCCATTTGGGGTTTGGCAGCCTCTGCCCAGGCCCCTCCCAAGGCACAATGCCTGTGGGTTTTTGCTCACAT
>NC_059500.1:73219206-73241814 GCF_018139145.2 Gymnogyps californianus | reverse complement strand
GTGCTCCTCACGTGCCGGGGACAGAGCAGAGGGCTGGTGGCTGCTCCACGAGGTGCAGAGCTGGGAAGCCTTCAGTCCCTGAAGGATGGAAATGAAGGGGGAGGCTTGAGCTCTGAGGTGAGGTATCAACGAAGCTAGGTGTCGGTGTGTAAGCACAGCGGGTCTTTGTCACATAGTGGAGCTCTGCCCACAGCGTGGGAACAGGAAAGCCTGTTATGGCAAGATGGAAAAGATTCTTGTACTCTGAAAGAAAAGTAAATTTAGAACATGGGGGTGGAAAATGAAAATTGAAGAGGAACCATTGCAGTTAATTGTTGCTGAACTGTCATAGGCAAGAGCTATGTCCCTTGCCTGGGGAGCAGGCAGTGATGCAACTGATAGTTAGTTGCAGAAAAGTGGATGTCAAGTGAGAGCTCAAGGTTTTTTATGCCAAGCTTACCTTTTTAGGTTCTGTTGGGAAGGAAGGCTTCAAAGGAGTTTGCAGTACTACCCCCTCAGTTGAGGCGAAGGAGGAGGAGGTCGGTTGTCTTGGTCTGCCTGTGCCCCATCTCCATTTGCCATCTGACAGTGTTTTGTTTGACTCCTAATGCTGAGACCTGAGCAAATCCTATCTTAAATCCACAAGTGCAGAGGCATTTACAGCCACTTCGTGGATTCTTGGTGGGTGTGTGGGGAGCGTGGCCTGCCTTTGTGTGTGGTTAACTTTTCCCAGAAACAAGAACCTTAACAGCTGATCTTTCCAAAATTGGCCAGAGTTAAGGCAGCACCTTGATACCATGGGATCTGAAGACACCTCTCTGTCACCTGAGGATGTAAGGTGTTAAGGAGAGGCCTCTCTTGCTTTTTTGTTTTGTCACTAGGATGTCGACCTGGATTTTCTAGCTAAGATGACCAATGGCTTTTCGGGGGCTGACCTGACAGAAATTTGCCAGCGTGCCTGCAAACTGGCCATCCGCGAGTCCATCGAGAGTGAGATCAGGCGAGAACGCGAGAGGCAGACCAACCCTTCCGCCATGGTGAGTGGGGCACTCTGAGCTTTCCCTGCTCACGTGCGTGAGGTGCGACGCGTTCCACTCTGTAATCCTGGGATGGGGACGAGTGGGCTCTCGCACAGAGCGCGGAGCTGGAGCACTTTGTTCTCATCTCGTGGGAGGCTGAGGCCCTCAGGGTCAGCGTTGCTCAGAAGGCCCCTGCTGCAGCCCTGACTCACGGTCTGCCGCAGCGTCCCTCTCCAGTCCCTGCCTTGGCAGGTGTTGGAGCCTCCTGGCCTGGAGGGAGGCTGTGGGCAGCCGTCGGGCCGCAGAGCTCGGGCACGCAGCTCACCTGGGCCCTCTGTCCTGCTGCAGGAGGTGGAGGAGGACGACCCGGTTCCCGAGATACGCAGGGATCATTTTGAGGAGGCCATGCGCTTTGCTCGCCGCTCTGTCAGTGACAACGACATCAGGAAATACGAGATGTTTGCACAGACTCTACAGCAGAGCCGTGGGTTTGGCAGCTTCAGGTAACCGTGGGGGAGCGGCGGGAGGGCAGCGTGGCTCAGCGGCCCCAGAGCAGAGCACCGGGGCAGCTTTCTGCTGGGTTGTGGGTAACAAAACCCTCTTCCACTGTGCTTTCCCATTCTCCCCAGTGTGTACAGCAGCCAGTACACAACGTGGCGGGTGCAGGCTGTGCTGCAGGTCGGTTGTAGCTGCTCTGTTAGCGCTCCTGAAGTCCATCAACCCTTTTTCCTTTAACACAAGCGACAGCCGGCAGCTGTGCGAGCCTTTTGTGTGACCTGCCCTAAGGCTTCATCCCATTTCTCCTGCCTGTCCTACTTGGCACCGGGGTGTTGGCATGGAGGGAGGGGATGGTGCGGAGCTGTGAGGAGGCTTTTGAACAGCATCTCTTCTCTCCCCTCCTGCACCGCTGCACGCAGGTTCCCGTCAGGTAACCAGGGCGGCGCCGGTCCGAGCCAAGGCACAGGAGGCGGCAGCGGGGGCAACGTGTACAGTGAAGACAATGATGATGATCTCTACGGTTAACTCGCTGTCCTCGGTGGACCAAACTCCAAATCAGGCCACGTTGTACAAGGAAAAATCCGATGTTCAATGGACTCTTGGCTTCTTCATTCCTCAGTCAGACCGGTGTAGCTGCACGTCAGACTTTGTACAGGGAATGTTTTCTGCAAACACAAATCCAGACCGTTGTTCAGTTGGGAGGCAGACAGTGAATTAACAAGGAGGGGAACTGACTTAATTTCTGAGAAATTTCTGTTCTAGTTTATGTGGCAGAATCAGCAGCTTTAGCAAAGGGTACAACGCTAGCCTGTATAAAAAAAGAAAAAAACACAAAAATAATAAAAAAATTAATAAAAATCCCACAAAACTCTAGCAGGCCCTGGCCGTTCCTTTGTGTGGTGCTGGCACTGTCTGTAAACCTGTGTCTCGGGTGCAGTCCGAGCACTCCTCGCTCTGGTGGAGTCCATCTGTACATGCGCTTCCCTGCTGCGTGCGGGGTTGCTCTTCATTCTTAACACCTCTTAGCTCACGTTAACAGAAGAAGTTGGTTTGGCAGTGTGTCTCCCCTGCCCTGGCTTGGCAGGAAGCACCGAGTAAGAGAGCCTGGCAGCAGGTGTCTGGTGTTGCTTCTCTGACGCTGGCCATCAGCTGTCAGATCTGCTGCTTGGGCTCCTCTGCAGCAAAGGACTTCTCCAGCGATCCCTTGTCTTGTCCGCCCTGCCCGAGGGCAGGCACGAGAGGCCGCTTGGCTGGTCTCTGGGCGTAGTGGTGCAGCGTGACACCGCTGTGGTTAGGGAAGAGCGGAGCTTCAGCGCATTTCACGCGTCCCCGTGGGTTTCTGAAGACGGTCTGGGTTCTCGGGTGCCAGCTGGCCCCGTGTTGTGCCCCAAGCTCAGTCGTTGGGTTCTGATCATGGTGGTTCTTCCCTTCCACTTCTTCTGCCTCGCTGCCTTGCTCCTTGGTTTATTTTCTCTTCTCTGAACTGAAAAATACAGTACTGCTCTATTTCCTTGCGTTTTCTGTGAGAGAAGCCCTGGGTCTGGTCCCATCACGCACACCGGCAGGGGGTGGGAGGCTGGACAGGGCCCACCCTGAGCCCAAGGGGCGAGCCTGTTCGGGGCAGCGGCCGCAGGACGCGCAGAGCGGCCGTGTGCTGCCGGCTTTTATGGGGGCTGCAGGAACTGAGGGTTTCTGCAGAGAGGGCTAAATGCAGATGGTGTGGCAGAAGCTTGCCCCAGGCCTTTGGGGCTGAGCCAGGCAGAGAGGGCACCCTGCAGTGGGAGTTTCTGCCCCAAAGCCTGGCAGATCTTGGAGGGCTCCATCAAACCAGCTAGATTTAAAGGGAGAGGGGAGTCTCAAAATGGGAGGAGGATGGGACTGTCCATGAGAGGGGGCTTGTGCCTAGCAGTGGGGAGAAACGCACTGGAATTGGGAACGCTGTGTTTAAATAGCACAACCTCCTGCTGGGGTAGGAGGCCACATAGGCCCCCGGGGAGGGTGGGCAGCCCAGGTGCTCTGTCCTACTTCGGAGCTCTCTGCCAGCACCGCTACTGCCCTGTCCTCATGCCACCTCTGTTAGAGAAAACGCTGCCGCTCGCTCCTGCGGGGACGCTGGCCATCGCCGCCTCCTGTGGCAGCGGGGTTGAGGATGGGAGGGCTGGTGCCTCCCCTGCCCCACACCTGCCATTTTTTGGGTTAACTGGCACCTGGAAACTTTGACTCCAGGGCTGCTTCCCTGCCTGCACTTCTCCCCGCTGCTCTGCAGGGACACAGATGCTGGCTTTGCTTTCCCGTCCTGCTGCTTCACCAGTGCAACCCCAGAAAGAGAGAGCTCCAGCCAGCGGGGGAACCAGGAACCAGCTGCTTTCAGCCACCTGGGAAGGGGGAAGGGGCTGCTCTGCACCCCTGCCAAGAGCTCTCCAGGACTCTCCCCAAAGCTCCCCTCAGCTCTGGCAGGGGGTGGGTTTCTTCCTCCCTGCCAGTTTGGGACCATCACCACCCAGCAAGTGCTGGGGGAAGATCCATCCCGGCATCTCTTGTCTGCTGTGGAGGCTGGGGCAAGCAGGGCATGGGATGGTGGGGTGCGTGTCCCTGCTCCTGACAGCCCAAGTCTTCCCTGCTTCCCACTGGGAAAATGGAAATGAAGGGAAAGCTGGGAATTTCAGCCATCTCCGTGCTGACAAAAATGGGGGCGGTGGTGGACCTGGGTTTTTTGGGGGTGGTGGGGTGGGGGTTTTTTTGAGATAAGAACAGTTTAATAACTAAAGTAAAATAACATATCCTACTAACTAATAATAATAATATAATTGTCATGAAAAGGAAAAAAAAAAAGGAGAAATAAAACCCAAGAAAAGACAAGTGATGCACAATGCAATTGCTCACCACCCACTGACCGATGCCCCAGCAGCGATCTGCCCCTCCCGGCCAACTGCCCCCCATTTATATACTGGGCATGACGTTCTATGGTATGGAATATCCCTTTGGCTGGTTCGGGTCAGCTGTCCTGGCCATGCTCCCTCCCCAGCTTCTTGCACACCTGCTTGCTGGCAGAGCACGGGAAACTGAAAATCCTTGACTTACTTAAGACAGGCGCTACTTAGCAACAACAAAAACATCAGCGTGTTATCAACATTATTCTCACACTAAATCCAAAACACAGCACTGTACCAGCTACTAAGAAGAAAATTAACTCCATCCCAGCCAAAACCAGGACGTGCTTCTCCTAATTGCAAATGCTAATTAAATCCAGCAGGAGGGCTGGAAAACCTCATCTTTCTTCCCTGCCACCTGTGGGACATGGGTCCTGGTGGGGACAGCACCCATGTGATCTCTGAGGGCATCTGCCCCTGCCCCGGCGCAGTGTAAACCTGCTGGGGGGCTGAGGGTGTCCCCCAAATTAGCACCTGCAGCAGCCGGGGAGCTTGGCTGGGCCCCTGCACCCTCATGAACCCCCAGCAGCCCCAGGAGAGCAGCTGGCACCGGGGACTGCATTTGGCCCCAGCCCATGCCCCTTTCCAGGGGCCACCCCCCAGCAGAGACCCCTGGCTGGGGCTTGCCCTGGATGGTGCGGGATTAGTGAGGGGGGCAGCTGAGGGCAGCCCTTTCATTGCCACCATAGTCGACATCTCCCTGTGCCCCCCTGGGGTTCCCCATGTGGCCCCAGAGCCACGTCGTTCCCCCCCCCGCCACAGCCCTACAGCCGGGCCCCACAGGGACCGTGCGACCTCATAGGGGCCGCAGCCCAGCCACGGTGGGTGCAGGATGGGGGACCCCTCCCCAGCCAAGGTGTTGGGGTTAGAGGCTGGTCCCTGACCCAAGGGGTTGGGGCCCTCCTGCAGCACCCCAAACCCCTCCGGGCCCAGCAGGCGCTCCTGCCAGCAGAGGGCAGGCAGTGGCCATGCTCAGCGGGTCCCCTGTCCCACTCCGGGCCGGGCACAGATGCACTATGGGCATCTCTGGCCCCTGGGCATCCCTGGCCCCAAGGACATCCCCTCCCCTTGGGCACTGCCTGGCCCGCGTGCATCCATACCCTCCCCATGGCTACCCCCGCCCCAAGGGCATCCCCCTGCCACGGGCATCCCTCCTCCACGGGTGTCCCCTGCTCCATGGATGTGCCCTCCCTATTGACATCCACTGCCCCATGGGCAGCCCTTCCCCACAGGTGTTCCTGCTCCAAGGGCTTCCTCTCCCCATGGCCATCCCCTGCCCCATGGGCATCCCCAGCAGCACTGTCAGCCCCCATGGCCAGGGGGGCTGTGCTGGCTCCGGCTCTCAGTCTGCCCGGCCCATTCTCTGCTTGCAGCCCTGTCTGCTGTGTGGGCTTCTGGGCTAGGTTTTTGTGGGGTGATTTCATGGCCTGGGAGGGGGCAGTGAGCCATGGCCCCCCTTTGAGGTTTGGTAGCCTCTGCCCAGTCCCTTCCCGAGGCACAACACCCATGGTTTCTTTATCATTGCCTGTCATTGGTGTGCTGCTCCAGCTGCCTGTCATTGGTGTGCTGCTCCTGCTGGGAGCTTATGGGCAAACTTTTCTTGATTCAGCAGGACTTTTCCTGGGTGCATCTTGTGCCACTGCCTCTTGGCCTGCCACAGGGTCCCGCCAAGAAGAGCTGGGCACTGGTGTCTCTCCAGCCCCCCCCGGGCAGCCAGCAAGGACCCCCCTTTGCCGACCTGTCCCCAGCTGCAGCACCCCACTGCCTGTGTCAGCCATGTTCCGGGAGCCCCAAGGGGACACAGAGCCCCTGACTGGTACTCCCTCCTCCCGATCCCTGACAATGTGGTTAGCAGAGCTAACGCCATTTTATGAGGCGAGCAGCCATTCTCTGTGACCGAGCGGGTCACGTATTTATTCCCATCCCCTCATTATCAGGCCTTGAAGGTCCTGTGCACCAAGTAGACAAACCAAACAGATTTCTTCTTCCCCTCCCTACCGGCCTCAAGGTTCCTGGGCGCCAGGCCGGTTACTCCCTTCCTTACCGGCCTTGAAGGTCCCAGGCACCGGCCAGCCCCGTGGTGGGGATGATGCCAGCACAGAGCCCCGTCCCCACTGCCTGCATGAGCGCAGCCCAGCATCTCCCATCACAACACACTCTGAGGAAGCATTTTTTTTAAATACTTTATTTCTGCTTTTCAAATACTTTATTTCTTTTTTTCTCTCAATACTGACATTACAAAAAAAAAAAAGAAAAAAGGAAAAAAAAACCCACTATAAAACATTCAGGTCTCATTGAAACAGAGAAAAACAAAGCAGCTGGCATTTGCGCGCTGGCCTGTCTTCTCGCTCGTGGTGTCCACCAGGTTTCTCTACATCAAATTCCACAGGGACCAGTGGAGGGAACCGGTGGTGTTCCCTCGCCGGCCAAACCGGGCAATTAATTAAGCAGCGTCTAACAGGTCTTCTCGCTCTGTATGATACACTGTACAGCTGTACACCCAGCCCCTACGGACACCCTGCGCTCACCCCCCTGCCTCAAAGGACCCCCTGTTTCAAGTCTGTGATTTCTCTTTTAAAAAAAGATTCCCAGGATGGGGGGAATATTTTGGCAGGGGTTTTCTCGGTGGTGCTGCAGTGGAAGAGGATCCATACAAAGCCAGGTTGAACGCGCCTCCTGCTCCGTAGGAGCCCTTTCCCGGGAAAAAAAACTGGCACGAGGCAGAGTGGGCCGAGAAAGGTAAGAAATATAAAAATTCTCCTGATGGAAATCCAAAGGTTTTAAAAAAATACAGCATTTGAAAATGAAGCCACCAAGCAGACTGCCTCATGCGCCTCCCAGCTCCACCCTGACACCCAGAAATATCTCCTGAATGAATCATCCCTGTAGAAAAATATATACACGCACCTTTCTCTTATTAAAATCCATAAGGTTGACCTCAAACGCTAGTGAAACCCACAGCTCTGCTCACGGTTGGCTCTGCTTTTGCACCCAGACTTGTGCTACACACCCTGCCTGCCCCTGCCGGGGGTTTGATGTTCACGTGGCTGAACCATCCCCCCCACCCCCCACAAAAAAAGTCAGGGTGCACCACGCCAGGAACCCCAAAACGGGCAGAGAAAAATCCTTACGGAGTTTATCTAACGAGCTCTCTATATAAGTATTTAGAAAAAAAAGCAGCAATGCAAACTCAACACATCTGAACAAGAAAGCTCCACCCTGGGCTTTCTCCCCTCCTGCTGGCTGGGGCTCTGTGGGCAGCAGATGCAGGCAGGTGCTGCCCGCAGGCACCGGGGAACAGCCCCAGGCAGGGGTGGGAGGTTGGACAGGGATATCCCCACATGCTCCGTCATTTGGCACAGCCGAGGCTCGGCTGTAGGCTTGGCACAGGAGAGCAGACCACGGTCGGACTCAGTACCGTGGTCCCAGGTGAGAAACAGTCTGGCTACGGGGGGGTGGGGGTGGGGGGGGCCACCGCGGGCGGGAGCGATCGGCACCGCGGTACAGCCGGGACCCCAAACAGCAGCAAGTGTCAAAGAAGGGAAGAGAAAAACTAACGGCGGGGACGCCAGATCCCGCGGAGTCCTATTTACACTGCGCCGGACCCCGATAAGTCCAGCCTCTCGTGGGAAAAGTGGCCTGAAAAGCAGGCGACATAAAAAACCCACAACGCGATGCACCTCCCCGGGCAAAGAGCCCACACCCCTCGCTTGTGCGAGGTGGAAAAGCCAGACCTCTGGGGAAAAAATAAAAAGTTTGGCAGCCGGGAGAGCTGTGACGGGCAGGAGCCTCCCTGCTGCTGGAGTAGAAAACAGGCCAAGAAGGATGGATGGGGAGAGGGATGGATGGGGAGAGGGATGGATGGGGAGAGGGATGGATGGGGGAGGGATGGATGGGGGAGGGATGGGGGGGGGGGTTGGGAAGGAAAGTGGTGTGAGGGGGTTGTTTTTTGCATTTGAAAGTGCTGTGGCACCTCTGCTCCGTGCAGGCCGGGTGCTGCGGCACTTGTGTTTGGAGTATTGCTGCTTGGAGGAGAGTCCCTGGCCTCTAGGAGCACGGGAGGTGCTGCTTGAGGATCTGTCTCGTCTGGGGAGCTATTCTGTCTGGGAAGCGGATTTTGAACTCCACGATCAAGTCTCCTCGCTGGCTGGGGGCCTTGGGGAAGGGCAGCCCCTCCCCGCGCAGTCTCTTCACTGTCCCCGGCTTGATGATGTCGTTGCAGGGAAGCGGGATCACCCGCCCGTCGATGGTGGGAATGTTCACGGTGCAGCCGCACAAGGCCTGGGGGGACAAGAGGGGACACGCCGTCAGACGGGGCTGACACCCCAAAGCATCCCGACGGCCACACCCCGTCCCCCCACCGGCTGCTCCCCGGGTTAAACTGCCTAGCTCCGTTTGGATGATGCCCAAGAGCATCGGTTGATGCTCACCAGTGCAAGCCCAGGTCTCTGCTGGTGCCAGCACAGTCTAACCACCAGGAACTGGCTGCAGGAGCCATGCTGGAGAGGGGTGCCCCAGGCGAGGGGTGCCCCAGGAGAGGGGTGCCCCAGCCTCATGGGGGGAAGGACCCCCCTCCCCACCTCCTGGGCTCCCCAGGAGGCACCACCAGCAAGCGCCCGGCCACTTGCAGCAACAGGACAGGCTAAATTTAGCCCCTTCCCAGCCTCGCCGCCCAGCCTCAGGCAGCCGAAAATCCAGCTGAGATCATCGGATGCTGCCGCGATTCATCAGCTGTCACCCTTCAGAGCCCGGCAGCTCTGCCCGGCGCTGGGGGTTATCTATAGCACAGCTCGCGTCCCGTCCCCCCCCCACCAACAGCCCCCAAAAGGTTACACCGGCGTGGGACGGCGGTGTGGCCGCGGCACAGCACCGAGCTTTCCTAGAAGCCGGGGTCCTGGGGGGCTGGTCCCCGTCGCCAGTCCCCGTTGCAAAGCCAAGAGCTGGTTTCCTGGGTGCCAGCCTGTTGTACCCCAGCCCCCGGCAGCAGCCGGGGCGGTGGGTGCCGCGGCAGCCGCAAGCCGGCCTGCATTAGCGAGCCACGTGACACGGGAATGCAGCAAGAAAATCCTTGTGTCCTTAAATAACTCAGACAGCTCTGGCGTACACGTGGGCAGGATTGTCTCCAGGCTTTCGGCAAGGGCTGAGGGAGAGGACTGCGGAGCGATGCTTCTGGAAGAGGGGGGGGGTTTGCCGGGGGTACAGCCTCGAGCTTCCAGGTGGGGGGCTGATGCAGGTTCACCCCTCCAAGCTGGGTCCTGGGGGTCCCAGCCTCCCCAAAAAACCCTGCAAAGGGAGGGGAGGGGATGCAATTGCTGTTTCTGGGGTAGATGGAGGGATGTTCTGCATTCCCCTCCCCAGCAAAGGCCTCCAGTGACAGAGCAGCAACACGCACCAGGAGAAACATCTCTTCTTCTCATGCTGGCCACTGGTTCAGGGCCGATGGCCACAGCTTCTGCGACTGAGCCAGGGCTTTGCACCAGGGCGATCGCTGAGGGACCGGTGCCGGAGCCGGCTGGGGGGCTCTGGTGAGTGGAGAACAGGAGAGGTGGGGCCGTCTCCTTACACAGCTCATCTGCACAGGGTCTCCTCGTGGGAAGGGTGTTCTCCAGGGATGAGCTTTTCTGGCTGCAGGAGGACGCCCATCGCCAGCTCCATGCGAGCAGCGGGTGCTTGGCTGGATCTCCGTCAGGTTGGGGGGGAACCAAAGGACGATCTCCCCCATCAACGCATTTCTGCCCTGCGCTCGCCCAAGGATGCCGGAGCTCTCCTGCTCGCTGGTGCCCACTGCCATGCCCCGTGGAGGGCTGCACAGGTCCATGTGTGCCGGGGAAAGGACATCTCCAGCCACAAAATGGGAAGAAGAACAGGAACTCCCTACGGGAGCACGTGGATGGGGCAAACGGAGGGATGCGAGCAGGAGCAGGTGGTAACAGCGAAGGCAGACAGGATCTTAATGTTTCCTTCCTAGAGCCAAGATACAAGAATCAGAGGCGATCGTTCCTCTGCCGTATGTCCCTGTTTTTCATTCTTCTTGCTCAACTTCGCTGGCATTTGGGAAACCGGTTGCTGAAGTAACACCAGTAACCGCGGGAGCTGCCCCGCATCCTAGAAAGAGGCTCAGTTTATCCCTAGAGATGAAATCACCCTGGTTTTGATAGCTGAGCGCTGTGCTGTGAGAGCAGAGCTTTATCTAGGTCAGCGTTAGGTCCTCCTCCGCTCGCAGCAAAGCCGCCGGGGGGGACGTCACCACCGGTCGCGTCTCAGCCGGGCGCTGACGCGCGGATGCTTCGAGGAAGGTGACGCCAGGTAAAGGATGCAAAGCGGGTGGCTGGCGAGGGCAGGCGTTAGGCAGGCAGCCGGGTGGGCACAAGCCCCTGCCACCAGCGCTGCCTGAAGATCTGCCTCCCGGGAGAGGCAGCTGCCGGCGGAGCGGTGTCACTCCTCCCTCCCTCGGCCTCCCACTGCGACGCGTGCCTGTAATTTTAGGAAGGGACACTTCCCCGCAGCCCACGATTCCCTGGGGAAGCCCTCATACACCTCTGGCTTCTGCAGCAGCTGGGTGGCAACCAACCCGCACAGCCCCGGCCGGGGGGACGTGGCACCCAGCAGGGCTGGGACTTGAGGGCTGGGAGGGCATTGCCTCCCTGGGTTGCTCTCCAGAGGGGTCTGTGGGATGGAGGAAGAGGAAGAGGCTCTCCTGAGTGACCCCAGCCCGAGCACCAGGTTGTTTGCTCCCCATGGCAGCAGGGTGCTGGCGAGGGGTCTCCAGCACAGCCATGAGTGGGGTCACAGCACCCACCGCCTGCCAGCTCTGCCTGCTGGCACTGTGCTGCGCTGCTCTCGTGGCAGCGGAAGAGACTACAGCTCAGGCTAAAAAAGGCAGACTTACAAGGAGGAAGGGTGCAAGGACAGCGCCCAAGGCTATGGCCGTAGGCTCAGGATCACATACTGAGGTGGTGGCATATGGAGCTGGGGAGCTCCCGGCACCTGCTCGTGCTCCAGAGCGCTTAAGGTACTTCTTCTCATGGAAGATAAAAGCAGCAGAGTATCACCCTGCCCTGGCAAGCAGCGGGCTGGGGATGGCAGCCAGGCCGGCAGCTCCCCGAGGATATCCAGCACATTGGGTTTGCGGTGGGGGAGGACAGAGACCAGAAATTCCAGCTCAAAGAGAGGAGCAATTTGCCCGGACCACCAATTTTCCACTTTGTGACTGCCTCGTGCAAACCAAACGCCGGCACGCACGCCTTGCTCATGGAGATCACAGGCGCCCAGCACCAGCACTTCTGGTGCAATAGCACGTGGAGCCGGAGTAGGTTTCTCCGCTTGCTGTTCAAAGGGCAACTCCAGGCAAGAGTCCCTCCAGCCTGAGCAGTGCATGAACCTGGGCTAACGTTGTCTGGACATCAGCACAGCCAGCTTGGGGTTAATTTTACAGATAGAGGAATGCACAGAAGGAAACATCTGAGATATGGCATGCATGGCTCCATAAATAAGGCAGTCTCTCCCAAGTATTTCTGGAGCGGCCAGGGGAGCCAGGCACCGCAGGAATAAACCTCTGCACTTTGCAGTGCGAAGGAAATTCGGCTCCTGCATCTGCAGGCTAACTTGAGCTGAGTTTGCTCCAAGAGCACCCAGCTCCGCCTGACCCACGTCGCGGCTCCTTGCCCCCAGTACACCTGGTCACAGCCCCAGCTGGGACGCAGAGCCATCGCAAAGCTCTCCCGACTCGCTGGCACACTAACAAGCTCACATTTCCCCACCTCAGGTCTGGCCCATTGAGCTTATTTCTATTAAACCCATTTGAGAACATAAATCTGTCTTCAGGAAAAAAAAAAAATCAGCTCATTAAGAAGACAGACAGCGTCTACAGTCTGAAAGGAACAGCAAATGGCAGCTGCCAAAAACGTCAATGTTAAATGCAGCTGCCAGCTGGGATTTATTAAAAAGTAGTTATACAGCAGCGGTGGCGAACGGCACATCTTGTACTGGGGTAATCTCCTCTTCCTCTCCCACCTTTGCGCAGCTTGCTGGCTCTGATGCATCCAGCCCCACTGTGACCTCCAGGACTGCCAGCCTGGATGCGCTGGGTTTTGCTCACTGCCTGAATATTTTGTTTATTTGGTTCTGTATCTAGGAAAGCCGGAACCAAGGAAAACAGCTAAAGCATTGCTCAGGAGGGCGAGGTACCACTTTTCTCCACATCACCCTGCTCTCTGTCCGTGGGGAGAGGCACCCGGCGCTATCCCAGACAGTAACTAAGCCACAGCAGGCTCAGCTACAAGAAAAGCACGGACCAGACTCATGCCAGCCAACTTGGGTTTTCCCTTGCTCCTACGGAGGATCTGGGCTCTCTTCCACATTTGAATACCCTATGCTAAAACAGAAGGACAAGACATATGGGGAAGGGAGAAAATGGATAAATACCACCGGCATTGGCTCAAGAAGCAAGGTGCGCTCAGCAGGGACCGCAGCACCCGTGTCCTACACCCGGCACGGAGGCTGAGCACCTCCAACACCAAGCACGAGTTGGCCTCTGTAGCTCCTCTCTGCAGAGGTCTTGGCTCGTGTCTCTTGCGACCTACCTGGTCCTTCCTCATCGGCGCAGGAGGAGGACTGAGTCCCGTCTTGGCCCCATGTGCCATGACCCAGCGCCACCTCCCACCCCGTGGGATTTCCCACCAATACCCACCTCTTTAAGACTGATGTTTGCCGTGTAGACCACGTTCGTCCCATCCCTCTTGAAGTGCGAGTGAGGCTTGTCCTTGAGGATGAAGATGATGTCGGCAGGGATGTTGTCTGGGGTGGCGTCCCCTTCTTTGGGGAACGTGATTTTGGTTCCTTCCTTCCAACCCCGTTTGATGACAATGTTTAGGATCTTGTCCTCAGTCCGCATGGTCCGGCCATCAGCGTTGAGCCTTCTGCGTGTGATCTTCATCCTCTTGGTGGAGCCGTGGTAGATCTCTTCCAGGGACACCTTGAGCTCATGGATGATCGGCGGGTCTTGGACCCTCCTCCGTGTGTGCAGGGACTCCTGGTGCCGCCGATGAACCCCGTTAATGCCGTTGAAGCCAAACCGGCCGAAGGCCCCGAAAGGGTCATCATCATCATCGATATCCATGTCTTCCTGGTCGAAGCCATTGAACATCCGGGAGCGGCTGCTAGCGAAGAAGATGTCGAAAGGGTTGGAGCCTCCGAAGAAGGATGCGAAGGTGGCATGGGGGTCTCCATGGAAGGTGTAGTGGAAAGTGTTCCCTGAGCCACCTGAAGGGCCACATCCAGTTTTGAGACCTGGAAGAGAAGGGGAAGACGAGACGTGGATGCTCCCCGCCGGTGGACGCCGTGCTGGGACCACACTTTCCAGGCTGGAGCATGGTCTCTGCTGGCTCCAGGCAGCCCTTCCAGCATCTCCTGTGGGTGGAGGTCACCCCCTCCAGCCCAGCCATCTGCGAAGAGCGTGGGCCAGGAAGGCACCACCTCAGCCCATGACACACAGTCCTGCCGCTACACCCAGCAAGCTTAAAATCTCTTCAGGTTTTGTCCCTGCTACCCCTACTGAAGTGCTTCTTGGTTCTCTCCACCCCATTCACGGCCTTTTCATTTAAAGCATTTCCTGACCAGCCCATCTCCATTTTTGCCCATGGGCAGGCTCCCTTCTGCCCAAATAGCCCTGTCTCTTAGGCTGCACCGACATCCGCAGTCCAGGAGCATCATGTCCTGCAGGTGAGAACAGGCTTTGAGCTCAGCAAGCGACCACTGCTCCGGGTGGCAGAGCAGGTGGAGGTCAGCAGACCTCCAGGTCGGCACACAGCTCCCTGCACACAGACTGTACAAAATGCCAAGTAAGCTCAGGGTTTGGATCTTTTGGCAACCACCCCATGGGAAACTCCCCTCCCAGGTCCTAGGCTGAGCCTTACGTCGCCCCAAAGTCCCAAGCAGCCGAGGCACACGACAAGTGCCCCCCCGCAAAGAGGTCACACACGCTCTGCAAGGCTATTTTTGACCAGGCGGGGCAGGAAGGGTTAAGCCAAGCCTAGCTCAAGGACTATTTTCAGGGCACGCTGATGACTATTTCTGACAGCCTGTCCCTTGTGCCAGCCCCCTGCAGCGAGAGACAGGAGGGGGACAAGCACAGAGCAGGCAAGTTTGGGGGTCTTTTCTGATGATGAAGTTAATATTCTTGGTGGGTCGGGGGCTTTCACTTCACCTTGCCCACCACAGCCTGTGGGACCCAAAAGCCCTCGAAATGCCGATCCCCAAGACATGTTGCTCCAAAAACCGGCATCTGATGGGAAACTAAAGGTGTGGGGGCCATGGACCGTGACTGGTTCCACACCGATGGGGCAAGGAGGGGGATGTTCTTCCCTCCCTCCTTAACTCGCTCTTATTTTAGATGTCTTCAGGTGATGGGGATTTTGCCAAATCCCTGGCGAGCCCCTGTCCCTAACAGACTGTACAGCCAGGAGGTTTCACCTTTAATCCTGTGACGCCAGCCGGAGCTGGGTCCGATTTCAGCGCTGCCTCCGGGGAAAGGCTGGTTTCCCACTAGAGACAGTCTCTTCTCGTTTTACAGGGTGGCAAATCACTGTGCCTGGTGCATCCATCATAGCCCTGACATAACTAACGGGTCGCGAATTAACCCACCGCTGGTTAATTCTGCCGGTGGCTCATTCGGGGATGCACCTGCCCGCTGGCCCCGCGAGAGGGGCTGCCTCTTCCACCCAGCAGCCTGTTCCTGCCAGACCTCCGGCTCTTTTAAGCACCCAAGTCCTGGGCTGATTAATGCAGATGCTATTCAGCCCTCTCCTCGAATGGGGTTGTGCTCTTCCATCTTCGACTAATAAGGCCGCCTGCGGTGGAGTGGCTCTCCTCCTCCTCCTCCTCCGTGCCAACCACCAGACAACAGCAGCCGCTTGGTTTCAAAACAAGGACCTATTACTTAAATTGGGAAAAGCTTTGAATCCTCTAGGTCAGCCTGTACTGGGGAGGACAGCGGGACCAGTGCCCAAATGCGGGGGAAACGCAGGCAAAAGCAATACTTCTCCACTGGGAAATTTAGGTCAATTACAGGGTTGCTAATGAATTGCCCCAGGTATGACCCAGGAGGTGAGCTCCTTCCACTTCCATCGTCTCAGCCGGCTGCTGGGGTTTTGGGGCAGAGGGCAGGGAGAGCCCAGCCATCCCAGGAGGAGGCTGGCGGGTTGGAAAAGCGGAGCAAGCCCAGGGAGGAGCGGGATGAGGGGTGATTTCTGGCACCCCGCGGAGCCTTCACTCTCCCTGATTCTGAGGCTACCAGCCCCGTTTTGGGGGCAGGCACGAACCAGAGGGAACACCTCTGTGTGAAAACGCTCCCTCGCCTGTAAAAACCGATTTGGACCCTGCACCCCTGCCTCCGAGCGGGCCGTGCTCGTCCCCTTACCTTCCTCCCCGTACTGGTCGTAAACGGCTCGTTTCTTGGGGTCGCTCAGGACGTCGTAAGCCTCCGCAATCTCCTTGAACTTCTCCTCGGCATTGGGGTCTTTATTCTTATCGGGTGATACTTCAGGGCCATTTTCCGATAGGCTCTCTTGATTTCATCCTCGTTGGCAGCGGTCTGGATGCCCAAAATCTTGTAATAGTCCTTCCCCATGACGGCGACGCTGCCGGGAGCCGAGTACTTATTCCTGAAAGCAGAAAGACAGCTCTCCGTAAGGCGAATACCGCACCGGGGCAGCCGGGGACAGGACCGGCACGCACTTATCACGGAGCCGATGCTCCCCGCGTTGCACTGGCCAGCAGCACCGGAGCCAGCTCAAGTCCACGCTTCCCACTGGAGGTCAGAGCCCCGGTGCCAGGATGTGGCCCGGCTCCGGTTTTACTCCCCGAGCCCCACGGTGGGGACGGGGAGACTCATCTCTGAGGCTGACAGGGAAAGGGAGAGCCTGAGCCAGGTCACGGCGTTATTATAGGAGCCACACCACCGCTAACGTCAGGCCAGGACCGTGTCCCCGTCCCGTCCCGTCCCCGCTGAGCCAGGAGGGCTGAGTTATGTCTAAATGTAGCCGCCGGCCCGTGTCCGTCCCCCCCTCGGTTCTCTCCCAGCCGGGGACCTGGGACTCAAGTCGGGGTGATGACAGCAGGTTTTTGGAGGCTGAAAGCAGCGGCAGGGACCGTGCTGCCGCCTTCACCTTAAAGGAACTTCAAACATTTTGTTCCTGAAAGCAATTGCCATTCAGCTGGAGATAAGCGCCTCCGGCTGTCAGAGCCGTAATTTGTATTTAGCGAAGAGAGAACGAAGCCGTTAGACAGAAACATCTTGTGATGGTGGGAGGGCTTTTTTATTTTTTTGTTTTAAAAAAACCAACCACTTTCTAGCCTGACTTGCACTCCCTGAGAGCCTTCAACTGCATCTCGCAGTAAGCCAGAAACCCAGAAACCCAGGGCTCGCTGCCTCCATCGTGCGGGGCCGAGGCCGGGCCATGCCTTACTAAGGCATGGAAAACCCGGTGGCCGTAATTCATCTCCCAGTCACGCCGCTGGAGTTGCAGAGACCCAGGGAGCAGCCGGAGGAGATGAGAAGGCAGCTCCTCCGGGCAGAGGCTGAGCAAGCCCCACGCTCCTACGAGGACACTTCCCGCGGCTTCTCCGACCTTCTGTTATCCGACAGCAAACTCCCGACCCCCCGCCCCGAGCCTGGCCTGGCCCCCCCCACCTCACACAGCGCAGCTCAGTGCTCGCTGCTGGCCCTGCTCTTCTCCAGGCGTTGCCCCAGCAGACCCGCTGCTCCCTGCTACGCCCTCCTGCTCTCGTCCTGCTCCCTGCTACAGTCCAGGGTTCACCCCATCCTCGCTCCAAGCACCCCTGGGCAGCCCCAGCCGGTCGAGCCCCTCCAGCAGACAGATTTCTGCGCGGGGTGTGAGCCTTGGCCCTTTCCTTCACCGTCATACAAGTTACCAGATGTTCTCCCCCATCCTTACTCTATCCATAAGCTCCCGGTGGAGGTCACACAGGGACCTCCCAACCACAGCAGATGAGGGTGGCTGGGCCTCCCCGAGGTGCATGCCCACGGCGCTGCACTGAGCGTCTGGCATCCATTCCAAGCATCCAAGGCTTGCCTTGGGTCATGCCTCAGGCAACAACCCCTCTACAGCTGGCTAGCTGCTTCAGGGGCTTGGAAATTGGCCCCATACTTCGCCGCCTCGGTCCAAACCACCAACTTCTGCCCTTTTTTGCCCCAGCCGCGGAGCAGGTACTTTGCTGTAGGTGGGGAGGGGGGCAAGGCACCCAAGGCACGGACCTCTGAAGGACACGGTGAGGGGAGATGGGGGCACCCGCAGATGCGTGCGGCAGCCCGGGGGGTGCAGAAGAGGTGGGAGAAGGTCCCTGGGGGCGTAAAGAGCATCCGACAGCGTCTCCCGCGGCAGCTCCTGGATGCCAGCACTTTTCTGTACCCGCTCCTGCGCGCAGAGCTGCCGGCGGCACCCAGCCACGCAGGCGCTGGGGATGCTCTGCCCCCTGCCCACCTCTGCCTCCCCATCTGCCCTCCCCGCAGGGCCGGGGGGCTGTGGGACACGCTGGGTGAGCAACAGGTGGGGGGGGTCTGAGAGGTAACCTGCCAATCCCCCCCCCTCCCGCCAAAGGTCACCCCAACGCCTCCCTTCCCCACGGCAGCCTCCGGTGCGAGGCAGGGGCTCCCTGCGACCAGCACCAGGACCTGGACCGGGATTTGGCCCATCTGGATGATGCCAACCCTCCCGCAGTGAGGGCAAGCCAGGCAGCGCTGAAGACAACCCCGTCGCACCCGGCTTGAGAGACACGGAGGTGGCAAACCTTCGATTCCCCCCCCCGCCAAGGACCACCGCACTCGGCTCCGACCCCGCGCAGCTCAATCTGACGGCACCACCAGGACCCCCTCGCCTGGCCAAAACCCCACAGCGCTTCCCACGAAAATACATCCCATCCCGGCAAAACGCTGTCGCCCCCACAAGATCTCTGGTCTCTACCCGCCGAGGGGTCTTTGGCCGGGGTAGGGATGCCCCCCCGGAGATGCTCTCCTGGCTGGGGACCCCTTTGTCCGTCTGGGATCGCAGAGGGGGTAATTTCTCTGCCGAAACGCATCCCCGCGCCGTGGTTTACCGTGCTGGCGAGGACCGGCCGCTGCGGGTGACCCGGTGGGTTAAGGCACGCTCCGGAGGCGACCGCTCACATGCGAGATGATGGTAAAACACGACTCTGTGCCCGCAGAGCCTCCCTCCTTCCCTCCCACCTCCCGGGATCAGCTGCGCCTTGCCACCGCTCCTCTCCCCCTTCTGCTCAGTCATCCTCTCCTGCCTTCCCATTTAACCCCTTCGGGAGCGGGGGGGGGGGGGGGGGGAGCCGGGGAAGGCGCCGCAGGGCGGGTTTCAGGCGGGTTTCAGGCGGGTTTCAGGCGAGCAAAGCCATTCCTGCATCGCCCTCCCAACCCGGATGCCTTTGGACAAGCCACGGCCACCCGGCCTCGGAGAAAACCACAAGCATCCCCCGGCCCCGCCGAGCCAGCCCAGCCTCCACCCTCCTCCTGCAGCCACACCAAAAAAAAAATCAAATCTTTGTTCCGGCCCCGCACATGACATCAGCCTGTGCAACCGCTGGATGAGCGCGCCAGCGGAATAGTGATCGTTTGACATAATCCCTCCGCTCGGCAGTCATCTAAGGGAACAAACGCACCCTGGCCGCGGCAGCGGGGAGATTGGTTTTTGCCATCGCGGGGTGCAAGGTCACCGCGGGACGCCGGGGACGGGCACCGATGGTTTAACGAGGACACAAGGTCAAGAGGCGGAAACCCACTTACCGAAACTTTACGAACACATTCAGAGTCCAAGCCGTCATTTTTAAAGGCTCTAGTTTTATTTTAAACATCGCGGTTGTCCGCAGGCGCCGGCAGGTGCCCTCTGCCCGGCCGGGAGGCACCGGAGGGTGGCAGGGGGACGGCCGAGAGAAAGGTGCCGGCTCATGCCGGGGATGCCGCCGCCACCAAGGGATGCTCTGGTAGGAAGCTTCCCCCTCCAGCTCCTCCGGCGCACCGAAAAGGCAGCTCCTCGCCAGCCCGGCGGCTGTGGTCGGCTCTGACCTCCGCTCCCAAGAGGGCTCCGAAAGGGCTTCGGCGGCGGGCGAGCGGGCATCGACACGGTGCTGCCGGGGAGCTGCCGTCCTTTGTGCGCTTCCCAGCCGTGTGCGGGGGGACCCCTCAATGGAGCCGCTTGCCGAGACGTAATTTTCCTTTAATTGGTTTCCTGACGCTTTCTCGCTAAGCCGCTGGATTAAGACACTTCTCCGTCAGCTCTGGCATCCTCCCTCCCCGCTGCCGCAAGGCGCCCGGCCGCCCCGTTACCACCATCACGTCCCCCGCGCAGCCCCCGCCGAGGAGCAGGGAGCGCAGCCAGGAGCCCCCCGGCATCCCCAGAAACGACTCTGCTGACGCCCAGGGCTGTGCACCCGCCAGGCGAATCGGGGAGGGAGAAAAGTAGGGCGGCAGTGATGTGGAAAAAAAAGTCACGTTAACCCATTTGCACCTCCCCAGCGTTCCCCTTCGGATGTGCCGGGGGTCCCTGTATCCCCCTCGCCGGGCACCGGCACCGGTCCCCCAGCAGAAGGGGTCCGACCGCCGCGCTCCCACCCAGCGGCTGGGGCTCCCCCGCCGCAGCCGGGCACCGGGACGGTGCCTCCTCCGAGCCCGGCGGTGCAAAACCTACTTCTGAGAAGTCACCTTCAGGCGCGCCAAGGAAATCCAATGCCACCGCGTCCCCCACCCTGGTCTGTCACCGTCACTCGCGGGCCACTGAGAGCATCCTCTCCGGATGCCCCACACCGAAATCGGGCAGCCGTACCGGGACATCACCGGGCGGCTCCTGCATCCCACCCTCGGCGAGCGAAACGCCGGCAGGTGACAGCCCCCAGCCCGCTGCATCCCCAGGGGCTGGGGTCCGGCGGCTCGCCGGGCACCGAGCGCCGGGGTGGGTGAGCCGAGGGTTGGCGGGGTGGGTGCCGGGATGGGTGCGTACCTCTCGGCGCGGCTCCAGAAGAGCAGGATGGCCGGCATGGCAGCGTATCCCGGGTTCGGTCAGGGAGCCGGAGGGGATCTTGGCGTGCCGGGGCAAGCAGAGCCACCCGTGCCGTGCCGGCTGCAGCCGCAGGCAACCAGGCAGCAATGTCATGACTACCCGCAATGAATCATCCCCTCCCCGGCCCCCACACGCACCGCCCGCCTCCCCCTCCCCACCGACAGCCCCACTGGGGTGCCAGCACCTGCGTGGGGACGGGGTTAACCCTCCCCTCGCTGCCTCTGCCGGCACGGCCCCCGCTGCCAGCCCCGCCGGCTGCTGCCTCCCGCGTGGGGACGGGTCAAGACCCCCTCAATGTCTCCCCATATCGGGTCCCCCATTTCCATGCCTGTGGGTGCTGCCTCCTACGTGGGGACAGGGTCAAGCCCCCCCCTCCAGCGTCTCCCCACGTCGGATCCCCTCTTTCCAGCCCCACTGGGGTGCTCACAGCGGTGTGGGGATGGGATCAAGCCCTCCTTGCTGCCTCCCCGTGTAGGGTCCCCCCTTTCCAGCCCCACCGGGGTGCTCAGACTGGTGTGGGGATGGGCTAAACCCCCCCGCCACTGCACCCCCCCCGCCCGTGCCCCTGCCCAGCCCTGCTGGGGGGCTAAGACCTGTGTGGGGATGGGGTTAAGCTTCCCCACACCCCCACAGGCAGTGCCCCATTTAGGGGTGCCCCATTTAGGGGCTCAGTGAGGAGCTGTCACCTGCACAGGGAGGGGTTCACCCCCCCCCCCCCCGCTGTGCCCCACTGCACGACCCCACGGGGGTGCCGGCCCCTGCCTGGGGTGACCCCTTTTCACCCCTCCAGCCCCACTGGGACCCACTGTCTGCCCCAAGGGGAAAGCGGGTTAACCCTTTCCTCCCCGCTGCCAGCTCACACAGGGGACACCGTCACCTCGATTGGGGACAGGGGTTAACCCCTTCCTTGCTGGCCCCTCCGGGTCGGAGGTAACATTCCTGTTATCTGGGGGGGCGTACCGATTTTCTCACCACCCAGTTCAGCCCACTGGATACACTGGTGCCCTCAAGGGCGGCGGGGGGGGGGGTGTGGGGGGTGTGGGGGGGTGTTAACCCCTTCCTGGCCACACCGCACAGCTCCGACAGGGCACATTATTCCCTCCAAAGCAGGAGGGGAGAGAGGGGTTAACCCACACCTCACCGCCCTCTCCAGCCCCACAGGGCTGTACTACAGCCCCGGGGGGGGGGGGGGGAGGGGGGGGAGTTAACCCCTTCCTCCCAGCCCCACTTGGATGCACTGTTACTGTTATGGGGCAGGGGGATTAACCCCTTCCTCCCAGCCGCTTCAGACCCACGGGGACACGCTGTTGCTAGGTAGGGCAGAGCAGTTAACCCTGACCCACAGCCGCACCAGGAAACCCTGTCACCCCACAGGGGCAGAGGCACCAGCCCCTTCCTCCCCTACCTTCAGCCCCACAGGGACGCCCTGGCACCCCATGGGGGCAACAGGGCTAGCAGTTAGCCTCTGTTCCCCACCCACGAAGGGGCAGAGGGGCTAACCTCCCCTTCCCAGCCCCACAGTAACACCTTGTCACCCCACGGGCAGAGGGCCGAGCCCACCAGGCACACAGGGACACCCTGTCACTCCATAAGGCAGAGGTTTAACACCCACATTGGGACAGCCTGTCGCCCCAGGGGTGCAGAGGGACTAGCCTCCCTTCCTAGCCCCATAGCGAAACCCTGTCATGCCATGGGGCTGAGGGACTGAGCCCCAGCCCCATAGTGACACCTTGTCACCCCATAGGGCAGGGGGACTGACCGCCCCCAGCCCCACAGTGACATCCTGTCACGGCAGGGGACTGACCCCCCCAGCCCCACAGCGACACACTGTCACCCCACGGAGCAGAGGGACTGACCCCCCCAGCCCCACAGCGACACACTGTCACCCCATGGGGCGGGGGGAATGACCCCCCCCCAGCCCCACAGCGACACACTGTCTCCCCACGGGGCGGGGGGAATGACCCCCCCCCCCAGCCCCACACTGTCACCTCCCACGGGGCGGGGGACTGACCCCCCCAGCCCCACAGCGACACACTGTCACCCCACGGGGCGGGGGAATGACCCCCCCCCCCAGCCCCACACTGTCACCCCACGGGGCAGAGGGAC
>NC_059500.1:73199071-73218706 GCF_018139145.2 Gymnogyps californianus | reverse complement strand
GCGCAGTTTGCTGAACCCTGGGAGGAATGCAGCTGACTCACACCATGGAATCCGACCTCCATCATGGCCCCGTGACTGGCTGAGACCATGGATATCCATCTCCTGGCACTGCGGCTCCCGGCAGCACTGCAAACGGTCCTGGCGTGCCCTTGTGGGTCACGGCGGGTCGAGCCTCTAACCTTGCTGCAGCGATGCTCTTTAGGCATCCCAGTGAGTACGGACACCCTGGGCAAGCGCCTGCACCCCTGTCCCCGTCTCGCTCCTGGTCGCTCAGGAGCACGGGCAGCAGTCCTGGCTCTCTCCAGCAAGATATTTGCAGCTCGAAATGCTCCAAGTGTGCCAGCACTGGAGCTCTGCTGTCTCTGATTCTCCTCCAAGTGACCCACAGGGTCCTGTTAGAGCTGCCGTTATGGTGATTTTTATTTGAATCAATATCTTCCATGTTATCCCTGAAGCGCTTGCTACTAATAACCTCTCATCCTCCCAGGATGCTTTCAGCTGCAGTCAGATTTGCTTTGCTCTGCACAGAGCTATGGGCCCTTGACACTTCTCCTTTGCAACTCCACCTCTGCCCACAGCCTGGGAACAACTCTGCTTCTACCCTGGGTGCAATTCAACCCTCCAGTGGTCACAAATACCTGTGAGACTCCCAGCTGGTATTTTAAGTTTCCAGCCACTGTGATGGGAGGAGAAAGCCCTGAAAAATCTCACTTCCAAAGACTTTTTTTAAGTGCCGGCCCCAGGTGGGAACTGATAAAGCAAATCCCCAAGTGTTTGGGTTGACTAGTAGGTTTCAGGTCCAGTGCGTGGCTTCTGAATCCCGCCTCTGCAAAACTCCTCGTTACTATTTGCACATCGTGGCCTTGCATTTTTGGCCGTGCGATTGCATGTGTGTCCCTGGGAGAGCAGGGGTTTAGGCTGGCATTTCTCAACACAGAGCATGGAAGAAGTCTGGGTCACTTGGTCACTTGTGCCAGCAAAAAGGGGCAGAGGAAACACCCAGGCACTGATGCGATCTTGCTAAAAGCGCAGTGCACAGAGAAATACCTGGTTTCCCGACATCTCCAAATTTACAAGAATAAATCCCTTCCTATTTCATCTGAGCAATATGGGTACTTTCCTACCAGAGCTGAAAGGCTTGGCGGATCTTCCCTAGGTACAAGCGTGGCTCAGCCTGACAGCCACAGGGTGACAGTCCTGGGGCTGGGGACCTGCCAGCGTGAGGCAGAGCCCCGAGATGACCAGAGACGGAGCCCCATGAGGACATGCTGCAAAGCCAACCCTTGCTGCAAAGCACCGTGCTGGGGGTGCTGCAGACCCTTGTGGGAATGCCGCCCCGAAATGAAGCACCAGCCACCACCTCAATTCGTCTGTCGCCCCGCTGCCCTTCCCCAAAACCCTCCCCAATGGCTTCCCCCATGGTTGTAAAAGCCAAAACCAACAGAGGAAAAACTGAGGCGTAAACCTGTCATCGCGATGGCAGATAGGTGCGTTACGGATTTCCCATGTCAAAATAATGGATCAAAACTCATGCTGCTGCCCGGGCTCCAGAAGGGCACCGCTGCTCCTGCCCATGGATTATGTTCGATGAAACTGAGTTAGTAGCGTTTTTATCTGTCAATTAGGAACCATGAAACAGTTATTAAATAGAGTCAGAGCCCTCCTTGCTGCTCTCTTGGGCAGTGCAGGAGACACATAACAGCCTGTAATGAAGCATTAAGCAGCAGCAGTTTTGTTTCTGATAGGATTGGAAATGATAAGCCAGCAAGGTACGGCCGGATGGGGGGAGCAGGTCCACGTCTCAGTGGCCACATACCGGCAGCTGCTATGGGGAAGATCAAGACTGAAATTTCTGCCCCTGCCCCGAATAAAGCTCTACAGGACTGCTGTCTCACTGCATCTGCTTACTGGGGGAGAAGCAAGGGCCTGAATTTAATTATCTGCTTTTCCTGGTGGAGTCTGGGTGATTACTGTGGAGCCAGGAGGGCCTTCAGCTGTGTGCAGAGATGTTATCCCAGCCCTGAGGAGAAAAAGGGCTGGTTTGAACAAGCTTTAAGAGATAGGGACTGGGCTGTCCGCAAGGATGGAGATAACACAGGCACAATCCACTCTGGAGGTCACCAGAGTCTAGGGGATGCTGTCACTGCCCTCCCACCGTAGATGCGATGCCCTACAGCATCTTTTAGTATGCTGGCACAGCTTGGGCCGATGCTGTCCCCCAGGCCAGACTGGGATGTCTACCTGACCTCATGGGCTCTCTGCCCAGGTTTTGGCACAGGGCAAGGCCAAATTCTGGGCAGAGGGGTGGTGGTCCTGCAGGGAGGGAGATCCCAGGGAGGGGGAGAGCACTGTCCTAGCACGGGAAGGGGCAGAGGCGCGTGGTCCCAGTGCCAGTGGTCACATTTACCCATCTCCTTCCCACCTCTCCTGTCTCAGGGCTTGGTAAGCCCTTGCTCTGTCCTGCAGCTCTGCACCCACGCCAGCCCCAGGGTGCCCAGGAGGGTGTTTGCTCACCCACAGTTGTGGACCCATCCCCTCCCCTGCCGGTGCAGGCACACTACCTGCAGGCAGCACCTGTTGGCAGCCAAGGGGTCACCCAAATGGGGATGGAGCAAACTGTCCTCCCCACACCTTGCCCGGTGAACACCAGGGATCTGGCCATGCCAAAGTGTTTCACACATTTGTGGCTGCTTTGCAGCTTGTTTGCTTCCAACGGAAACATGACAACAGCAGGTTTTTTGCTTCTGGTGATTTTAAATGAAACGTTCAGTTTCCAGGGCTTTTCCTTCTGGAGCTCCCTCCAATTTCATTAAAAACCTCATCAAACAAAAATCAAACGAGCAAAATCTTGAATCCAAGCGCTTAATTCTCTAACTTCCCGATTCACCAAAAATTTTCAGCTGGCTCTGACTTCCAGGGTATTTTTCTGAAGTTGCCAGTGAACAGTAAAATCCATTCATTTCCCCTTTCTGGGCAAAACCCTTAGGAATCTGAAAACTAGCATCTCCCAGTGCAACGAGGGTACCTGCTAGCTCCTTCTCCAATTGCCGTCCTTCAGAGAGCAGGAGGGAAATGTACCGTGGCTTTATGCTGGCTCATTACAAGCCAACACCATCCGCCCCCTCTCCCCAGGGACTTTGCAGAGTTTTGGTGTTTGCAAGATATTAAGGGACTCCGGACAAGTTGCACCATTGCACCGCTGTGTCCTGAGTCCTGTAACCACAGCATCCGTGCAGCAATATCTGCAACACCTGGCCTCGAGCTAAGCCCTCTCCTGTCCCTCCAGCCATGCAGAAATGAGAGGGAGACCTCAGCCCGGCAGAGATCTGAGCTCTCCCTGCACGGAAAAACGTAGCTATAGTAACAAATCGCCGGGGCTGCAAGGCAATGACGGACAGGTTTCAGCACGGCAAAGGGGAGGAATGCTGGTACCCCGGCGGGTAGGATGCTGGGAGAGAGGCACAGAGGGGACTGTGATGGGCACGCTTCCGGGGGAAGCAGCCTCCTCCTGCACCCTCTGCCCTGCTGTGTGCCCATGCCATGGGCATGTTGTACCAGCACGGGGCTCTCTAACCTCATGGACAGACGCAGACTTGTTGGGTGTTTATTGCTACCAAGCCACCTCAACACCTTCACCTTGCCAAGATGAAGAAGATGCCCCGGACATGGCTGAAGCAGTTGTGCTGCCACTCCAACTGTCTGGGGAAAAAAAAGGGGGACAAACTTGAAGCAGCAGGAGAAGCAACAGCTGCTGTAAAAGAGAAGGAACCCAGAAGACAGGAAAGGCAGAGAGCTGTGTCTGCAGAGACCAGCACACCCAGCCCCTCTGCTCACCTCTGCATTGCAAGCTGCTCCCTTGAGCAGCTGCTAGCTCAGCCCTCGTGCATTGGGATGGGTTGGCGCCCAGGGCAGGATTTCCATCCTGTACATGGCTTGCAGGCAGCAGGGAGCCGACACACCCAGGATTTCATCTCAGGATGATTTCATCCCAGCTGGATTTCATCCCAGCTCCCGCTGGCAGCTTGTGTGCAAGCCCCTGTTGTGGTTCGGTATCAGCTAGTGGAGCCGTCGTGGTGCAGCTGGGGTGGGCTGCGGAAGGAAAGATGCAGCAGGGACAAGAGAAATGGCAATCCCTGCCTGTTCTGGGTAGACGGTGGGAGGTTTCCAGCCCACTTCCCACCCTGACCGTGCCTGCAAGGTGGCCAGAAGGGAAGGCCACGGTGCTTTTCTGGAGAGAGGCACATCTGTATCCAGTGCACCAACATCAGGACAGAGGGGATAAGGAGCAACCCAAGTGGTTGTCTCCACTCTAGCCCAAGGAGGATGCAAAATTAGGGCCAAATGCAGCCCAGGTCCTTATAAAGCACCTACTACCCTCAGCTGCCTGGAGACCCTGGCCTTTGCAGCCCGCAGCAGCAGGATGCGGCCCTCGCTGCACCTCTCCAGCACACAAATAAGAGGCCCAGGCTGTTCCTCACGGATCAGCCTCTGCTTTCGGAAAGCAGCCAAATGGCAAAACCACGCTGGAGCCTGCTGCTGATGCCACAGAGCTGCTCAGCCAAGAGACAAGCCCAAGGCAGGGATGCAGACAGGGAGACCTGCAGGGCCTCTTTGCAGCAGTGGTGAAAGGGCTCTGCAAACACCTCCTTCCCAGCGTAAAAATCCGCCAGCTGGCAAGGAGAGGCTGCTGCCTGACTGGCTGTTCTGTGCCTGCTTCATACCCGGAGGGTTCTGGGGGTGAGGGGAGGGAAGGTGGCCAACCCCTCCTCCCACACCTCCCCAGCTTCCCTGAAATTTGCTCAAGAACAAACTCTCAGGGATTAGCAGCGGCCACATCCTGGTGAGAACAATATTAAGGGATTATGAGATTAGAAATACCATTTATGCGAGAGGAATAACTCTAATTCTTATCTGATTGTCTACAGATGTCAGCAATCAAAGCGCTTCTTTCATGCAAAGCAGGGCGCGCTGCGGGGCGGTAGGTGAATGCAACTTGGCCCCCTCCTAGCACGAGGAGAGCTAGATCCTCCTGCCGATACGCGCCCCGGATTATGTCTGGCAGCAGCCACTGGAATGTTAGTTTCCTTCGTGGGGAAAAGCTGCTTGCAGGAGCCCTGCGCTGGGGCTGCATCCCCCTCCTCTTGTGTCTCTGCCGGGCTGCCTGCCCCGTACAAGCTCACCTGTGCCTGCTGCACGCAGGGTGCTGGTGGAGAGCCTGGAGTGGTGGGTGCTGCTTTGCCCACGCGCAATATCAGCCTGAAACTCCACATCTCCGGCTCAGTTGCAAGCCCACCATGGGCCATTTGCTACCCTGGACCACCAATTCCTCCTGCCCTGGGCTGTGTCCCCTTGTGCAACGTCAGCACCTTCAGACAAGGACGTGGCACCGCGACCTGCAGGGTACATGGCATCCCCTGAGTGATGCACGGCTCTTCTTGCTCCTGGAGGGGTCAGATGGCTTCAAAAAGAGACAAACTAACTCGGTCTTACCCCAAACCGGTGTGCTGCCCTGCTGCATTCTCAGGGCCTGCTTTATGCCCGGTCGGAGGGGCCGGGAGCGCCAAGGCTGGAGGCGGCATCACTGGCTCCATGGCACGACTGCTCCCTGGGCTGGCCGAGCACTTTGTGCCAGCTCGCCTGGGGAGGCAGCTCCTAATGGGGCAGCCTAGGAGGCTCTGCCCGGCCATTAAGGGAGGTAAGTGCTTCTGGGCGCACTGTGCCAAGCTCCTGTCTGCACGCTGGAGGCAGAGGTTTGTGGGGAGCTGCTCCTGGCTCCCTCTCTACTGCCATTTGATGGCACATTATCTCTCTTTGGTTCCTCATCAAAAGCTCCCTGTCAAACCCTCCTTTGGAGGAGGGCTGTGGGAGCTTCCTCTCCTTCATGCTAATGTCTCACATGAGTCTTTCCTCCTTGTCTCCCTTCCCCCTTTCCTTTCTCAGCCCTGAGCCATCTCATCCCATTTTGGTCCATTTTGCTTTTCTGCCTTCCCCGTGCCTTGCAGACACCCCGCTGCTGAGCCACCGCTCGGCTCCTCCTGGCCAGGAGCAGGGTGCACACAAAGCTGAAGCGTCAGGGAGCAGGGATAGAGCAGGGCGAGGAGCCATGCTCCTCCTGAGCTCTGCAGGACTGCTGCCGACCCTCCCCTTCCCAGGCACCTTGCTCCAGGGTGCTTGTTCGCAGCTGCCCCCAGCACCTTGCTTAACCTCCGTGCACCGGCCAGAGCAGCTCAGCACTGCAGGGAGCATGGCTGACTGAGACATCTGGAAAGCCACCATCATCCACATCCCACACTGTCCCACAGCATCCCTGTACAGGGTTGGACTAACTCAGTTTAGACCCAGTGAGGACAGCTCTGCCCTTCTCCACCTCCCTCATTTTGCTCTTTATAAACTCCACTCTTCCGCTGTCTTTCAGGCCAGATATGAACACCAGTTATCTCAGAAGATGCAGGGGATGAGGGGCACGATCTCAGCCCTGTCCTAAGTGGGGACATGCAGCATCCTCCAAATGCCCCACAGCCTCCTGTGCTGCAGGTTTCTCCTTGCAGCCCTGCTCCGCACCACCAAACACCCGAGTCATGTTATCCAATGAAAGAAATAGCCACCACGAAGTTAAATCTGCAAGACAGGGATATGCACCTTCCTTAACTCACCGACTTGAAGGCCACAGGAGAAAATTAGTTCATCTCACCTGACCTCCTGGGTTGCACAGGCCGTTATGTCTCTCCGTTACCCCTCTATTGAGCCCAATAACTCGTGTTTGACTAAATCATCTTTCAGCAAGGCAGCCAGCCTTGCTCTGCAGATAACAAGCGACAGAGGAGCTGCCACTGCTTTTGGCAGTTTGTTCCGATGCTTAATCATTTTTTCTATTAAAAATATGAGCCTCATTTCTAATTTGTACGTGGCTGTGCTCAGCTTCCAGTCATTGGCTCTAGTTATGGCTTTCCTTGCTGGTTTAGTACCCAGTATCTTCTCCGCTTCGAGGTAATTACCAAGGGGAGTCAGGGCATCTTTCCAGCTCCTCTTGAAGCCACTGAACAGAGTATTTTAAGTCTTTCTCCTTAATGCAATTCCCCCTGCTCCCTTTGCATCCTTCTTTACGTTCCCTGTTTTTCCAAGGTCCTTCTCAAATTACTCCTCCCATAACAACCTGGGACCAATCTGCAAGGAGGTAAAATTGTCTGTTTGTTGTACATATGCAGCCTTTGGCAGAGCTGGCTCAATCTTGTCTCTGAAAGCCCCAGAATGGTCTTTTTGGCCAGCCTGTCTCAATACAAACTCACAGTTCGGGGCGCCTCCATCCTGGCACCCTCCTGCAGGAGGTATCTTCTGTGCTTTCTGTGATTTTGCTTTTTTTCATCATAATTAAGCCCTGGAGGGGTGTGGCAGCACAGACCTCGCACCACCGCCAGCCCCGGGCAGCTGCTCTGCTTGCCCCGAGTGAGAATCATGCCCGAGGTTTGCTCTGATCCACCAGTCACCGGGAGACGGGGAAGCGAGAGAAGGGAATGCAGCAAAACGATGCCTGCAATGACTATGTGTCACAGCAGCTTTGTGAGCTTTTTGATGCCCGTGAAAAAGCCCACTGCTCTTTTTCACTTCTGAACAAAACCCTCAGCATCCTCCGTGGGCCGACGCAGCAGTCCCCGCACCGCTACAGCAAAAAGCACACCCACAAACGCTACTTTGGCAGCTAGAAAAGCGAGTGGTGTTTCCCCTCCCAAGTCTCTGGAGGTGATGGGAGCATTGTTGGTGTGCTTATGCTACTCCAGCAAGGCAAGCCTGGTTTGCAAAACCCACGTGTCATCACCGGCACTTGCAGCAAGGAGCAGCCTGGTGCTCTTGAACAGTTCCCAACCCAGCAGCATTTTCCCACCTGCTTTGCATTAGTGTGAATATCAGGGGTGGTGACAGGACCAGATAGTTCCCTCCATACCCTCTTCTCCAGGAGGACTGCAGGGGTCTGATTTTGGACCTTATTTTGCCACTTATGTCCAACGCAGCAGGTCCACTGGAGAGATGGGAATTCCCACCTCCCCAGGCTTCTCAGCTCTGTCTCCCTGCTGCGGACTGGGAGCCGCTGCAGGGAGCAGAAGGAAGCAGAAGTAAAGCCACATGCTGGCCAGCCATGCTCAGCCAGCTCTGGCTTGCTTGGCCGGGCAGTGGGAGCAGGAGGAGGGATGGGAGGAAGAGCTGGATGACGGACGCTGCGGCAGAAAGGGGAGCATGTGTGGAGGTTGCCCATGGGCGATGTCTCCAGGCTGGATGCCTGTGAGCTGTCCCGCTCCGTGGTGCGATGCAGAGGCACCCAGTCCTGTGTGACCAGAGTGTGCTGCTCCCTCAGGGTGGGCTGTGGCGGGTGGGAGCCCTGGGGTGTGTGGGGCCCAACCCAGCACACCGCAGTTGGGAAGCCATATAGGGTGAGGAGGGCACTGAATCACCAGGCTGGTTTCTAAGCCCAGCTGTGTGGCTTTGGGAAATCGGTCCCCAGTCTGTGCCTCAGTTTCCCCTTCTGCCTTTTCATTTAGGCACTGAACCCCCTGCTACCCACAGAGCTGAGGCTCTTCTCCCTGGCAGGGAGGGGAATGGGAGGTGGCAGGGGGTGCCCTGTGTCCCCAGCGCAGCACTGGAGTCCGGGTCCCTGAGGTTTGGTGAGGGAAAGGGAGGAAGAGGAGGAAGAAGCTGATGAGGCCAAAGAGCCTTTGCAGAGGGCAGCTGCGCCTGCCTGGTGACTCAGGGAAGTCAGGCACAGAGGGAAGGGGGAACGGCTTGGGTCCAAATGCAGAGAGCAGAGATGAATCCAGCACTGGAGGACAGAGCGTTAGGAAATCAATCAGGAGCCAGAAATATGCCCACAACAGCCAGCGACCCTCCGTGCCAGGATCCCCTCTTTGCAAAGGCACATTCAAACCTATTGCACACTGTCTTTCAAGCACGCTGGGCCATGCAACCACACTGCTGTACATGTAGGGATGCTGCAGCATGCGGGCAGTGATGCACAGGTACGCACAGGCAGGTCGTGATGCCCTGGACCAACACCTTCACAGACAGCTGCACGGGCACCTTTCTGCCCAGCACCCTCTGCTCTGTGCTCAGACAAATGCCTGTGCAGCGCCGGATGCTTTGGGCTCTCACCTCGCCGCAGGGGTGGCTTTGGGAGCACAAACCGCCTTGGGCACTTCTCCAGGAGAAGTGTGTGTTGGGACCCGTGGGCCGTGCCATCAGCATGTCCCCTGCCATCAGAGGCAGGGGTTCAGCAAGGCAGCTATTCTCCAAAAAAGTGAACGGCACCGTGCCCACTCCAAAGACAACAACAGACAACAAATCCCAGCCCGTTCGCCATACACACAACGTATTTCACAGCTCCCTGGCTCCAGCCTGCCGGAGCCCTCAGGCATTGGCTCGGGCCAACACAGGTTGCACAGCATCCAGAAAGCAGCTGAAAGTCAGAGAGCTGCTCGCAGCCCTCTGCTGTCTTCCCTGACCGAGAGGACAGGGCATGTGCACCCGCGACACGTGACAACCCACGCTGCCCAGGGCTGCTCCTTGTGGAACGTGCACTGAGTTGGGGTGTGCTCAGCACAAAGCCACACACACTGTAAGGCTGTGGCAAGGAAAAACATCTGGGGTTGGGAGTGCTCAGAACAAGACAGCCCAACATGAGCAAAAATACAGCACTAAGGTCTCAGCACCGGCTCCTAACCTCCCTGCAGTTTCCTGGCATGGACCCATTGAGTGGTCTGGCCTCCAGAGATGGACAGCAGCATCCATCTCCTCTCCTTACCCATCCGAGCTCAGCCACACAGGACATCAAGCTTCCCCCGTGGACCTGACTCTGGTCCAGCCCTGGTTTTGTGGTTGCTCTGTCCTCCACGTCTCTCAGTTGGGACAAACTGCAGCACTGGGGATCCACTGCTGGTCCTTGCTGCATGAGGTTCTGGGCAGGCACTGTTGGGCTCCAGCTCTTCATGCCCCCAGAGCGAGACCAAATTTCCCCATGGTGCTTGGCACAGCAGGTTGTCATTGCTCACTTGCTTTTGCAAACCCCCTGCACCCCTCTCCCTCCCCTGCATCACCAGCAGCCAGGCTGCCCAGTCTGGTACCCTGTGAGCTGGCGGGGAGAGGGACAAACGGCCCGCCGTTAGCCACATCCGTGCTCGGCAGGCTGCGCACGGCTCCCATCAGTGCAAAGAAGACCATCCTGGAGAGAAAACAAGCAGCCGTCACCCTAGGGATGGTTTCATAAACCATTTTAATAAGGCATTTTGTTCCCACTCCCCACCACCCCAACTCATGCAAACACTGTCTTGTTTAGTTGGCAGCAAACGATAAAGACCCCCAGGGAGCAGAGGAGGGGGAGAAAAGGGACATCTGTTTAGAGCATTTCTACTGCGTGGCTCTCCCAGGCTATTTCTATCTCTTCTTGTCAAAATTTATCAACTGCGTAATTGTTTAAACAGCATTAAAGTGCTTGGAGCAAGAGCAACTGGAAATTGTCCTGCAGTTGCCTCTGGTACCAATGCTGACAGCTTGGGAGGGGACTGGGGAGAGAAGGGATCCATTGGGCATGGGAACCCTCTGACTCCTTTTCCAGGGGGGAGACACCACTCTGTCCTGCTAACGGGAGGAAAATAATCTCAGTTTATTCCCAGTGCCCTTCCCTGCTTTCCAGACCCAAGACTCTCCTCCCCCTCCTCTCCTCCCCGCCCTGACCTGCTGTTAGCACACATTTACTCTGCTAAATTATTTACAGCAGACGCATCGGCTTGGAAAACCATAGCTAATGACAATGTCTTTCACGCTGAAGTACACTGGATCCTGCCCTGACCCTGCTAAGCCCTCGGCCAGGACCTCACTGCCTGCCCGGGCACTGCCACAGTTCCCAGCCACCGCTGGCAGTTTCGGGGAGGGATGGAGATGCACGGGGAGCTGGGAAAAGATGAGGATTTGTTGCTGCCTGCCATCTCTTCTCCTTCCAGGCAGAAGAGACGGGGCCACAGAGGATCCCCACTGTGGGGTCCTCCCGTCCCTGGGGAGACTACCTGGCCTGGGTCCCTGCAGACATGGCACATGTGGCCAGTGACAGGCAAGAGCTATACCCTGTGCTGGTGACATAGGAGGGGTTTCTTCTTCCAGCACCGTCTGGGAAGCAGACTGGGATTTTCTTTAAGTGCCACAGCCATGTGGAGCTGCGGGTGGAGAAGGAAAAGCAGCATCCACACGTGGAGCATCGACCCCTTTGCTCCCTGCCCCATGGCTGCAGTGACAGGAGGTGGCCGCATCCCAGCCGGTCCCTCCCCTCCCAGCGCCCTTGAAGCTGGGGACCCACCGCCGGCGGGCGGCAGGAAGCTGCGCCAAATATTTTGACAAGGGGCACTTAGGAGAAGCCGAGACAAAATCCTTCCTGGTGCAGAGGCCACCCAGCCCTGGGCATCCCTAATTCCCGGCACTGCAGAGCAGGGGCTGTGGGAAGCTGTTTAGACTGGACTTGGGCTTCTTTAATTACGGGGCTAGTTTTGTCATGTTGAGGAGGATAAACAAACCTCAGGAGAGCTGGACGAGGCTGTGCTGCCTTTTGCCCGGGACACGGGATGCTGGTGCTGCACGCAGCCTTCAGCATTTGTGCTAGGCAAGGACGGGGAGGGTTTCCCAGGAAGCTGCCAAGCCCCAAAGCTCTTTTTGCTCTTGTCCTTCAGCCCCGCAGCTGCTGGGACAGGGCAGGGGGAAGAGCCAGGCTGCCCCCCTGCCCCACCCCATGAGCTCATCCCCAGCCCTGCTGCAGAGGGGATGCACAGGGAGCCTCTGGGCTCGTTTCACATGTAGGTCCAAAGCCTGGGACCCCACCACGTGCTCACCAAGAGGGTTCTTGCACCTCGAGCACCCTTTCTCTGATGGACGCTCCATCCCTGGCTCTGGCTGGTCATCAGCAACCCTGGAACTCCCCCACCTCCGCACTGGGGAATGAGCTGGCAAGGGGGTGACCACCTTCTCCACTTCTCAGTGCCCTCACGCCATGCGATGCTCCTGCCATGACTCAGGCGAAGCTATGAGCTCTCCATAGCACCCAACCCGGCATGAACTCATCGGTCAGTGAGGTCAAGTGTGGGGCCACGTCTGTTCAGGTACCAGTGGGGACCCACCATGGCACATGGGACCCCGCACATGTTGGCCACCTCCTGGATATGCTCTTCCCTCAGGCAGGGGCTCCGCAGGCCACAGCATCGGTGAGGCCAGAGCAGAGCTGCCAGCACTGCCGTCCCGTGCCGCAGCACCTAATAAATGCCACGTGCCGCTCCACTCGCCCCACCGCCACGCGCTCCTCGCCGCCCCCAGCTCCCTCGCACGAAGCAGGGGGCCGCAAGGATGGGAGAGGGGATATTTTTATTGTTTCTGACACCGGCTGCCCCAGATTATCATATTTTACGTAGTGAGCCAAAGAAGCATCACTCTGCTATGCTGCAGCTGGGCAGGCTGCCCAGCCCAGCAAAGGGAAGGACAGGAGGAACGCGGCGGGGCGCGGGTGTGTGCACGAGCGGGTGCAAGCGTGCGAGTGTGTGCACACACGGGCCACGGCTTCATTCAGCCCTTTCCGTTGCGGCACGGCAGCGTGCATCCTGCCAGATGGGGCAGAAAGGTCACCCGCTGCCTGCAAACGTGTTTGTTTTTCTAGTCCTGCTCCTAATTCGATTAGGAGTAATTGCATTTGGGAGCGTGGTGGAGTTTTTGGTTGGTTTTGTTTTTTTTTTTTTTTTGCCTTCTCCTTAAAAAGCTGGGATGGCAATTTGCATATTGTTACCCAGCATGCCTTTCCAGCTCCCAGCCGGGCCAAGACCCAAAACATGGGCACAGGCAGCAAAGTTCATCTGTTGAGTTTTCCCAGCCACAAACAAACAGGTCGGCACGGAAAGGCGGCGATTGGAGAGCCTGCATGCCTCATGAAATAAAGCCTAACTTCGATGAATGAAGCACTCCTGCAATCTGCTTGACCTCATGTGTAACACCCCTTTTCCGTGGCTCTCAGGAACTAGGGGGTGATGCTTGGCTGTGAAGCCCCCCGGGCCATTGCACCTACGCAGCCCCCAGAGCCGTGGGCATGTAGGGAAAAATCAACCACATCCATAGCAATAAACTCAACAGCTTTGGGGTGCATCTCCCAGTGCTGGAATATCAGCAGCCACATCCTTAAATCTATAAGCTCCATCCCTGCCACAGGTTTGGTCCGGGTTAATGTAGTCCTGCCCCAAGCATTGCCCGGGCACAGCCTTGGGGCTGACCTCGCATGGGGCCGTCCCCGAGGGGCAGGAGCACATTTGGAGGGTGAGAGGGATGAATCGCAGAGGCGGGCGCTGCTCTCTGCCAGCTGGCCCTGGTGCCAGGGAACAGTCGCAGTCATGTTTAACTTGCTGCTCTCGAAATAGCCTCAGTTTACATGGCCACGGGAAGGGATTGGATAAGTTCATAGGGGAAAAATCCATCAAAAGGGCTTTAAAAAAAAACCAACAAGCCCTGCATCACAGATCGCTGGACACGAGCAGGGAAATATCTGCACACGCTGACCCTGAGCCCGTGCTTCTCCATCAGCATCCGCACCAGCAGCAGGAGCACTGGCCTGACCGGCGGCACCCTGCTCCAAGGCAAAGGCATCCTCGCCGCCGGCTGCCAGAGCCAGCCAAACCTCTGTTTTCCCAAGCTGGCATGTCGGCAGTGCCCTCTTGCAGTTTTTCCCACCAAACCAACCTATGGAAGCAGGCAGGCAGACACCGGTCCCTGGCACTGCCTTCCTCCACTGTTTAGCAGGTGCCCATCACGGGATGCTCACGCCTGCCCCAGTGCTGCATCCCTCTTCTGGGGAGCCGGAGGTGCATGTCTCACATTGAGAGGTTGTTACCTTCTTTGTTTCTTCTTTATTTTGGATGGGTGAAAAAGAGAAAAAAAGTTATAAAAACAAACAAAAAAACCCAATGCAAACTGCAGTCCAACCTTCCGGTTGCAGCTGGAGCCCAGCTGGGAGGGAAGGGACTTCTAAGGCAGAGAAATGGGAGGCTCTGATTATTTATTAGTGGCCGATGTTTGATCGCTTGATAATCAGGCCAGAGAACACGCTTGGGCGCTCCCTGCCTCCCCGCTCACATGTGGTTCCTGTTGCTGTGCCCCTTCCCCCCTCCCTCCCTCTGGTTTTGCTTTGTTTGTGTTTCTGTTAATTTGGTTGTTTTTCCATGTCGTTTTCCGTCAAACCGCATGTTTTTTCCCCTTTCTCTCGCCAGCCGCTGTAGTGACAGACATGGAGGAAGGAGGCCAGCCCGGAGCCACTTGCCCTCTGCCAGTCCCTTTCCCACCATTGCCTGGGAGGCAGCAATGCCCATGGGGCAGGGCTGGGGCTGGCACCAGGCTACGAGCCCCTGTGCCACCATTACGACACAGAGGGCAACTCCACTGCTTGCCTCCTGACCTGTGTCCTTGCTGCTGGAGAGGATTTTGCTGTATTTTCTCTCCCATGCAGACCTTATCCCTGCCTGCGCTGCAGCTCACCAGGCAGCAGCCTCGTTAGGCAGAGGGCAGAGCGACGGGGGTCAGCAGCACAGCTGGCAGCGCTTGGGCATCCCCAAAGCCGGGCAGAGGGGTGAAAGGAGAGGTGCAAACAGGCAGAGCCACTGGGTCAGGATGGAGATAAGCAGATTAGAAAGGGATGGACGGATGGGAGTGGAAGGACAGACGCCTGCCCTGGCTGCCTCCCTCCCTTCCCTTCTTTGCACACAAGGCCTCCCCGCTCCCATGTGCACTCTCCGGCTTCTGGCAGCCTTTCCGCCGCGCGTTTCCACTCCTCTCTGGCCCATTAGCAGTATTTTTATAACATTCTGTAATGCACGGAGCCGTGTGCCAAACCTCAAGAGCGCATTATTTCCCAACGTCTTTGTTATATCCATCCCCGGGCCCTCCAGCCGTGCGTTTCCAAACGCAGAGTTGTGGCTCACGGGGGCAGCCGGCAGCCCGGCATCGTGCTCCCAGTACCTGGAGCCTTCCCCTCTCTCCTGCCTGCTGCTGGTGCTTAGCCCCGGGCTCAGACCAGGGATGCCCGGTGTGCAAAAAGCCCCGGCCCCACCGCCTGCTGCTTCTGGCCACGCTCAGGCATCTGCCACTCTCCAGGCTGCAGAGCAGGTGATACATTGGAGATGAACACAGAGCAACCTGGTTGCTCCCCTGTGCTTCACCTCATGCTCAGCTGCCTGAAAAAAGGAGGCAGAGCAACATGTTGCTGCTCAAAGTCCCCTGGAAGAGGCTGCCCTGGAGAAGTGCCACCTTCCCCCGGGTCAGTTTGTGCTCGGGACGATTCACGCCCTGGAGATGGGTGATCTGGGACCCTTAGGGATAAGCAAGCCTGTGGGCCCTTCCTCCTCTCTGAGGTGGGCTCTCCATCCGTCGGTCACCCCATCCCTGGATGCACACTGTCCCCACTGGGTGTGCGCCAGTGTCCCCACCTCTGCAGGGGACGAGACAGCCTGGGTAACCCCAGCCTCTGTGGGTGCTGCTGATCCCCCCATGATGTGGACCTGGGTGTCAAACCCCAGCCCAAGGACCAGCTGAGCTACCCATGTCCTCCCACCTGCCTGCTGAAGCACATCAGTGAGACACCTTCACACACTTTGTGCATTTTGCACCATTATGTAGCATCCTGGCCCCTCCAGCGTGAAATCCTCACCCCAGAAATCCCCAGGTCCCCCCCCCCCAGCCACTGGCACATCCCACTGGAGCTCCCTGGTCCTTGTGGGCCAGAGCCATTACGGGAGAAACCACTGAGAGTGGTCCAAAGGCTGATGCCGACACCCCCGCATCACTCTCAGCAGCTCCCCTTTCAGCACAATCTGATCCCCTTTAGCCATTTCCTAAGCCATGTTCCAACTCTTGTACTAATCCACATTTTCTCTGGTTTAACTCATAATTTCCCATGTGGCATCATAGCAAATACTTCACTGAAGTCAAGACAGATTACATCGACCACATTTCTGGGCTTAGGAAATCAGTTCCCTTATCGAAGAGAGCTATCAGGTTAATCTGGTGTGATATATCCCTGGCAAGTCCCCCTTGTGTTTTTCTCCCATTTTCCATTTGTCTCCATGTTTTTAATTGCTCCCTCTTCCAAGTGCGCCCCGCAGCCCCCCTGTGCTGTGAGGTCAGGCTGTCTGATTGGGATTTTTCCTTCTCTCAAGCACGCCACCTCTCCCCACAGCACTGGGTACCACCACTGACCTCTCAGCCGCTAATGAGCCTTGCTAATGAACAGCAGACGTCCTCACCTGCGGACGAGGTGCTCCCCAAGCCTTCAATGCATCATTTTCTTTGAAGGTGCCCCATGGCGGAGGACCATCTCCAGGTTTTATCCTTCCTCCTCTCCACCAGCCTGTGCTGCCCTCGCTCTCAGCATCGCTGCTCAGATCCGGTGGGGTTCATTCAGTATCGGGCTCTGCCGAGCTTACCTTTAATCTCCCCTGAAACCTGGGTGCAGAGCCAGGTCTGCTCTTCTCTCCTCCTTTGCTCCATATTTATATGGCCAACCTCCCTTTTCATTTCCTCTGCAAGGTCTTGCTCAGCTTGACTCCTGGCAGGTCTCCCTTGATCCCTGCACTCACTGACCCCCATGACGGAGCTCGCTTTGCTAATTGACACTCTTTCCTGGTCCTCGCCGCTTCTCTGCTCCCTCCCCACATGCTTCCCGTGGCGTTGTCTGCCCAGGAGCGCCCCTGCCTCTCCTGGGGGGCACGCTCCAGGTACCGTCGTTTATTTAATGACATCCCCAGCACTTCTCCGCGCGCGGCCCCCAGCCCGTCAATGCCGCTGCCGTCATCTTTCTTGTTGCCCCAGTAAGAGGGGAAAATGCAGGCACAGACCTGTTTTCATTTAACTTCCCGTGCAATTGAAACGAAACGAGTCCAAGATCCCTCAAATCCCAGATTTGGGCTCCCAGTGCACTCAGCTGCAGCAGGGATGCTACCACAGGGCCATGCTGCAAACCTCCCGTGAGCCACCCATCTCCATCTCCACCTCCCCCTCCACCTCCATCCCCATGCCCGTGCCCATCTCCATCCCCATCTCCATTCCCTCCTGGGATGCTCCCAAACGCGCTCCTCTGCAGCAGCTGGTGCACCTCCAGGGAATCAATCATGCCCGCAGAGGCAGGAAAGTTGGGGGGGTGCAGGCAGGGGCTGGGAGTGGCAGCACTGGGAAAAGAAACCTCGCGGAGAACATTAAATTAAAATCCAGGCAATTAAATTAATTACCACTAAAAGCGTCTCACCTGATTAGTTCCTTGCATACTTAATTGTGTTAACAACACTGGGCTTTCGCTTATTTATTTGTCGCCCTCCCTCCTGGGGCTGGCGTCCCCTGCAGTGTCCAACTGGGCTCCTCAGCTGCCCAGTGCTCAGCGGGGCTGTGAGCCTCCAGCAAATGGGAACACACGGTAATAGGAAACAGCAGGATTTGGGCTCTAACGCTGAGCAATTCCCACGGGTCCCTGAGTAGATTGACAGGGATTACTATTAGTGAGGTGCTTAGCAGACGGAAGAGCCATTGCAAAGTCACGGCAATGCCACAGCTGCAGAGGAGGCAGTTGGAGGCTGCAGCCCCCTCCCCGGTCCCCTTGTTTCCTCCAGGCCTGGGCTGCAGCCCCCTGTGCACTGGCACGGCCTGGGACCTCTCCCCAGATGGGATCTGGTGAGCATGTGCCCAAGCAGAGGAGCTGCACAGCCTCCTCCTGCTGCTGCCTGCACTGCACCCCGCTCCTGCCTTCCCTGCCTCTGAACTACCTGTGAACACCTCCTCACCCCAACAGCACGGTTGAGAGGCTCCTGACTCATCTGCCACTGCCCTTTTGTCTGCCATGCTCCCAGCCTCAACACCTACTCGCTGCCCTACCCCCTGCCCTACGCTGACTGCTCCCCCTCGCCTGCTTCTCACGTTGCCTTTCAGCTTCTTCCAGCACCCCTTCCCCTCAGCCCACGTGCCAGGATGCCTCCCAGCAGACCCTAAACTGTGGGTTGGACACCGTGCAGCATCCCTGAAACTTGGATTTCTTCAGTCCGACCTACAGGTGCAGTGAGCCCCTCCCGCCTAATTTGCAGGGCTTATGCAGGCCACGGCTGGTCCTCCTGCGACCCTCTGCCCCTGGACCACGGTCTAGGATGGAAACGCCACCCTGGCTCTGACGGAAGGTGCGGAAGGTGAGACAAGGAGCCGAGAAAGTCTCTGCCGTGTCCTCCAAACCTGGGAACATACGGCCACCTACACGATGCATCCCCAGCTGGTGGGGCTCCCAGCTGGTGCCTTGCAGCGTCCTCCGCAGCAGTTACCATCCCACAGCCAGCTATGCCGGCTGGTGCTCCCAGACACCCACCGCTGCCGGTTGCAGACGCCGTACTGCGAAACACAGAGTTGCTACCAGCTGTACAAACACAGCAGCCCACCAAACACACAGCTGCTATCAGCTCTCAGCATCATGTGAAATACAGCACAACTCTTATCTCCCGTGCTGAGACCTGTGAATCAGTGCATCTCGCGCTTAAGATATGCAAAATGCTGGGAGATGTGCAGTTGTCCTCCAACATGCCTGTGCACAGAGGCTCCTGCAAACACACAGCAACTGTCACCACCTTTTGGCTGCTCCTCTGGAACAACCATGTTGCAGTAAACCACGCCAGGACTTCTCCTTCCCAGATGCAATCCCCTCTGACAGCTCAGCCCCAACTCTTTCCACCTGCAGAGATGGTGGTCGTGGCACTGCGCTGGATGGAGAAGCAACATCCCTTCCCAAATTTTTCCTGGGGCATCATTTAATCTAACAGCTTTGATGCAAAGTTTGAGGCAGGAGGGGCTGATTCCAGCATCCTGCTGCTAGGATTAGTATGCCACGGGGAGCTCATATGGTGGGTGTGGCAGGCAATCGTATGTATAGAAAGTATAGGGGTTGGCATGGTAGGAGAGGGCTGTGAGGGGTCAATATGGGAGCAGAGAGTGTGGCTCTGTCCCCCTCAATGTCACATGCTGGGGTACTCACTTCCCACCCTCAGGTAGGTCTGGTATTTGAGGTGCCAGGAGGAGCCCTCGTAGCAGGAGTACTGGCCGCTCTGCGTCAGGTCGACTTTCTTCAGGATCAGGTAGGACCCGTTCAGGTGGGACTCATCAATGTCGGTGCCATTGGCCGTCCAGGTCACGGCTGCGTCCCAGTCCATGGAGCCACACTTCATGGTCACGTCCGCACCTACTCGCTCATACTGGATGTGGCTGTCTGTGGGGAGGAAGAGGAGAACAACAGGTGAGCTCGGAGCCCCGTGGGCACGGCTGCCTTGGAAATAGGATCTTACCATCATGTCTAGGAAGCGAGAGAAGGGCTGGGGCATGGACTGACACTGTGTTGGTGGCCAGGGAAGCCCAAGTTCTCCTCCTGGCCCTGATAATGATTTATTTTAACCTTAAACTAGAGTGGATCAGCTGGCAAAGACCAGAGGATCAGGACTCATGGACCTCCATCTCACAGGATGCTTTCCTCTGACCTTCACCTTGGAGGAGGCCCTTGGCCAGGGCTGCAGGTATGGCTCACCAGCCAAATGCCCCACAGCACCGCCAGACGCTCACACCAGC